>NW_009601923.1:439-27738 GCF_000690535.1 Cariama cristata | reverse complement strand
AATCGATAAAGATTTGGCAGGCTGGTATAAGCTGCAACTAAATGACTGAAGAGTTTTGCACCTGTACTACAGGATATACTTTATCTGTAAAGTAGAATAATGAGGTTGAAAGTAAGCCCTTGGTGTTTTTACTAATAATATGTAGGAAAAATCTGTACAATGACTCCTAGTTGTATTTTATTTCCCTCTTCACTTATAATGCTTGACAATTTATTTTGTATTAGTGCTATTTCATCTCAAGGGTCCTGCCCATGTGACTGAATGTAGGCCAACCCTATCTTGCCAGTGCAGCCATAGGCGTAAGCCACATCTACACATCTAGCCACAATATATAGATGTAGCTACAAAGTAAGAACGGAGCACACTGTGGGAGAATTTAACCTGCTTCTGAGTGTTCGTTGGCCTTCACGAAGCTGTGTCTTCATTATCAAAGCAGTGTGGCCCAGTAAAAACTGTTAACCTCTGGGAAGGGTTTGGCTGTCTGTCCTCTGTGCACCCTCCTTTTACATAGCCAGAGACAGCCATAAAATCTCCCATCCGCCTTCTCTTCCCAAGGCTGTACAAGCCCATTTCCCTCAGCCATTTTTTATACATCTTGTGCTCTGGCCTCCGACCATCCTGGTGGCTCTCGTTGGACTTGCTGCAGTGTGTTAATGTTTTTCTTGTACCCCGGGAACCGGACCATCCGCCTTCTCTTCCCAAGGCTGTATAAGCCCATTTCCCTCAGCCATTTTTTATACATCTTGTGCTCTGGCCTCCGACCATCCTGGTGGTTTTTCTTGTACCCCAGGAACCGGACACAATATGCTGCATGAGGTCACACAAATACTGAACACAAACAGAGCTTCTGATGCATTTAGCAGCAGACGGAGCTTACCTTTGCTTGTACAGATCGTCAGCCTAGAGGTGAACAGATCCTGCACTTCACACTTTTCATCCCATGAAGCTGAAATACTTAATCGGCATTCAGCCTTGGTCAATAACAACATCAATCCCTAGAACTTTTGGAAAGTATTCCTAACTGTAATATTTGTTTTTCCCTTTCCCTCGGCTAGCACAAAAAGAAGCCAAGGCACTGTCTAGTGGAAGGCCTTTTCTGAAGTCAGTACCGCAGAGTGATGGTGGCAAAGCCTGCTTTGCTATGGCCTGGACCTAACCACTGCCTAAGGCAGACAAACAAATCTGTACAAAAATCTGCAAGACCAGTTTAATTTTATTTTTTAAATTCAGAGTAAGTGTTTCGTTTAGCAGTGGTGGTTGCATTTTTATAGCAACATCATGGCTTTCTCTTCATAGAATAAGCTTTAATTTTTATTTCATACTTAGCGCTATTGACTGCCATCTTCCAGTTAGGAAACTCCTATTTCTCTCAGTAATGTTGAATTTGTCATTGTATGCCTTTTGATTGAGCCTTTCTGTGGCCATCTTTGCAAAGCCATCAGAGAAGCTATTCGCTGAGGAATTATTTCTGGGATGTAGCTCCTTCTGAAAGAAAGGAGATAGGCTCTGTCTTACAAATTTGTCAGTTCCAGGACAATATTATAGAGTTTTTCATTAAGACTCAAGTTTTATTACTTGATAATAATTAATCTGTATTAGATGTGAAGGAATGATTTTCAAATGGTTAATAAATGACACAACTATAAAATATATTTGACTTTGCAATAATTATGGGCATGTTAGAAGGCATTCATATTGAAATTTTGTGTAGTAAGATGACTGAAGCCACATTTCAGGTATTTGTATAATCACGGACGCTTATTGAAAAAGAAAAATAAATGTGTTGATCTCAGTCACTTAATTACAACCTAGGAATTGACAGAATCCCAATGTTATCCTCTCAAGATGATAAAAGCATAGTTTTATTTCTCTACAACAGTTATTGCTATCCAAAGATATTAAAAAACATTAGGAGGGGAGGAGGTTCTCAGTGGTTTCTTAAGCTGACATTGTGTTATATTTTGATTTTCAAGTCCTTACACTCAGAATAGGTTACAAATTATGAATTCTAAATAAAGAAGATCAACCTGGAGGGTTTTCTGCCTTTCATGTGTAAACTGCTCTGTGTCAGCGTTCACAGTACAAGCAGTGATGTTGTTATCTGCTAGACACGAATGCATTCTGCACTTAAATGGACCTGCCTGAAAATAATAGGAGTTCAATATGGTATTTAATACAACACTATTTGAGAGCACTCTCTTGAAAATATTTAACTTTGTCTAGAAAACACAGAGGCACATACCACTCTCATCTCATAGAAGATCAGACAGCTTCTACTTTGTTTAGATGAGTGACTTGCTATTCAAGTTTTGTTAAATTTGTTCATCAGTGAGGCATTATTTAGTGTATGTGGTACAGACATTAACAGCTAATTTACACATTTGTATTGAAGGTCAAGTGTTTAACATACTATTTGGGATTAAAAACCAATTTTGGGGGTCAGTTTTATGCATTAGAAGAAGTACTTTCACTGCAAGAAAAAAAGAACTGACAGAAAAAGCAATTCCTTTTTTGTTGTGTTCCACTTGTGTTTATTAAAGAAATGTATATTTGAATGGGAAATCTTTCATCCTAGGTATAACTTAACATAACTTCTCCTTTTGCTGTTGCTTGAAAGGCAAATTCTTCTGTTTATGATATTACAGCTTAGTACTATGATAGACTGTAATTTCTCAAACAAAGTTGGATTGACTAGGGGCATTGCAGGATTAATTAGAAAAAGATGCTCTACTGAAAAATAAGCAAACACAAAACTCTTATTCTAAAGTTAATAGTTAAAACAAAACCCCTAAAAATCATAAGTAAGATTCTATAACTTGGAGGTAAGGGAGAAAACTGAATTTCAGTGTCTATTATTTCATCATACAGTTCATTTCTCTGCCTTAAAATCTGTTACTTAAGCATTTTATGTGTGAAATTCATACTTAAGCTCCATTGTGAAGGCTAGAATTATGAAAATTGCTGCTTAGTAGGATGGCTGAAACCACAATTGTGCCATCTTGAGCCTTTTATAACAGGGTATACTCCATCTGCATGTGCTGAATTAAGCTCTGCTCACCCCAGACAGAGAAGGAAAGGAACAATGAGGGATAACGAAATGGTTAGAGGTACAGGATTGTTGCTGTATGAGAATACACTAAACATTATGATCTCAGAGCTTGTAAAAATAGTACTTGGGAATAATTCCTCTTTATTTCACATAAGCAGGAAGGGATACCCAGTGAAACTATCAGGCATCATGTTCAAAAATAAAAAGAAGAGCTGCTGATCAAATATTATTAAACTTTGATATTTACTGCATTGGGCTACTGTACAGACCAAAAGACTCTACAGGTTTTAATAACAGTTGGATGAACTTATGAAGCAGCTGTTAACCATGATTGTCTACAACTTCTGACTGAAGAAGTCCCTCAACATACTCTTTTCAGGAAGTTGGGGAATCCACTAGGAAAAGGACCAATCTTTAGTCACCTTGTTTCTTGTATTCTTTCCCTGAGCATTGTCACTGGCCTATGGGCAGAGAGAGTCTGTTGAGCTAAGCAACCTTTTACTTAATTCTGAGTTCAGATGTGTGTTTTTTACCTAACCAGCAACTCGTGTGGCTTTGTTGGCTGGCAAGACCTCTTTAGCATGCATCTATCCATACAGCTGCTTCTTTCAAAGACTTCATGGCTGTAAACACAAAGGAAGGCTGAAGAAACATTGGTAGAAAGACATAATATCTATAGTTACAGTGTAGAATATTAGCATTGTTTTCTTATACTCTGCAGAAGGGTGTCTATGTTGCATTTAGCTGAGAAATTTCATGTGGAAACAGAAAATACCTGCGGAATATTTTTAACATATTCCTGGTTTCTTCCTTTTCTAATCTGCCCACCAACAGTAGTTCAGTATTGTCCTTTAATTACAGTTTAGACTAATTTTCCTTTGCCTTGGAGGAGATGCTGAAAACCTGCTATAGCAAAGACAAAAAGAAATTGGAAGAAATATATCAAACTGGATGGTTATATAAAAGGGGTCAGTGAAAAACATTACAGAGTTTTTTCTACCGAGAGAAAGCAAGTTGTACCAGAAAGTACAATTGCCAGAAAGTTGTTGTTGCTTAGCTTCCAGTCTTAATTATTTTGCACAGCAATAGAGAGACATGCTATCTACCTGGACTTGTGCAAAACATTTGACACTGTCCCACGTGATGTCCTTGTCTCTAAATTGGAGGGACATGGATTTGATGGATGGACCACTCGGTGGATAAGGAATTGGCTGGATGGTCGTACTCAAAGAGTTGTGGTCAACGGCTCGGTGTCCAAGTGGAGACCAGTGACAAGTGGTGTGCCTCAGGGGTTGGTACCGAGACCGGTGCTGTTTAACATCTTTGTTGGTGACATGGGACGGTGGGATGGAGTGCACCCTCACCCAGTTCGCTGATGACACCAAGCTGTGTGGTGCGGTTGACACACTGGAGGGAAGGGATGGCATCCAGAGGGACCGGGACAGGCTGGAGAGGTGGGCATTTCTGCCTGTATGACTTTTCTTTCTTAGGTCCTGTTCTCCTGTTCTGAACTAGATTAGGAGGCATGAAGCTGTGTCAAAAGGCAGCTTGTTTATGTGTGTTATTTGCATTTACATAATAATACACACATATGTATATTTATGTTTCTTTTTCCTTTCTCAAGGAAGCTTTTGTTGTTTGCTAAACAATATAAGTAGTAAAGCAACCGAAACCCTTCTTAATTGAGGTAATTCTGTTTCCTGTAATATGCCGTGATGGGCCATTCCTGAGGCATCTGCTAATAGGTTGCAGAAAGAGTTCAGTAACAATTATAAAAAGAATTCCATATGTTTCACCAGGTTTTTCACCTAGATATTAAGGGCATGAAAACTTTCCTTTTACTAGGATGGAAAATCTGCTTGCTTTACATTGGCATTGTAAGAGATGTTGTTTTGAGGGTCAATTGCATCTTTAAAAAATGTCAGCATGTCTCTTGACAGAAAGGTCAGCAGGTTTTGCAGGAACAGTGTCATTACAGATATTTGCAGGGGCCTGGATACTTTCATAAAATCCCATTTGAATGACACAGGATTATAAAATAGTAAAGATGAGACCAGGTGAATTAAACATGCATATGTGCCTGTAGCTGTCATAAAAAATGTATGAATTTCTTTAAAGTATTTTTTTTTTGCCTCATTTTCCTAGTATCTGGTTGTTCCTCAGCTAATGATCAGCTCTAGAACTAAAACAAGTCCTGATATTTTGTTGATAAAGTATTGAGGGAAAAAAAAAGAGCTATGCATAAAATCCCTTCTGCCTGCTGAAGTTACTTTTAAATATTGCAGTGCCTGTGACCTAGGTTTTGATCCCAGCAGCATCAACAGGTGACTAGATTCCCTATTTAAGCAATAAAGAAATTGGGGGTGGTTTAGAGAGGCTGTCAGCTAATAAAGGAATATGCCTTTTATATCTTTTATAACTTTATATCTTTTATAACTTTAAAAGAAAAACAGAAAATAAAACTATCACCAGTTTCTGTAAGTTTTTCTCATTTGTGAAAGTTCCTTTGAAATACTAAAACTGTTTAAACTATATTCTGTGACTTTGAGGGCATACAGAGAGCTGTTTGTATCATTATGGAGAAGGAATGAAGGTGATTTGGGATAAGCATTTGAGGTTTTTTCCCCACAATTTTACCCTATCTGTGTAAAAGCAAAATGGAAAAAATTCTGTCAGATTTTTGCATGAAGTATTATTTTCTTGTTTCTGGGAATCATTGTGTATTTCTGCCAATGTCTGATTAAGCAGAGGGAAATAATGTCCAATGAACAAAAGAATGACATTGTTAATATAGCAATGTTTGAGGTTTAAATATACACTCTAGCTATTTGTCTAGGTGTTTTTCTCATACCACACTTGCAGAATTTTAGCAACTGCGATATGTACAGCCAGGGAGAAGCACCAAGGAACGACGAACAGTAAAATGCAGAGTTAGAAGGATTGAAGCATCAGAGGTCAGATAGTGGGAGCTCTTGTATATAAGATTTACTTCTAGAATTATTTGAGACTGAGAGGAACAAGGAGCCAGCACCTCTTATTATCTAGCAATCTCACTATTCAGGTAGAACGCCTCTGAGGGGCACAAGTTTCAACAGTGCTTCCACCTACTTTTTATATCTCTCATTAATCACTGCTTAATCAGAAAGGGTAATCTCCTGGTCCTGGTGCACTAAATCTCCTTCTTAAGCAAGAGCCTAATAAGAAAATATGCCTTTAGTGAGTCCTCAAGGCTAAGATTTTCTGTCCCCTTTACCAGTTAACTTCTTGAAATAATAGAGAACTGATGCTAGCTGTTTTAAGTCAGGTTTGTTATGTGTGTACAAATTCTTTGCCCTGAATGTCGCTGACATTACTCGTAGTTAACTCAAAAGTCCTGTCCCTGCGTTCACATGTCCTACAGACAGTCACTGAGTTGTAACTGGACATATAGACTGTGGTTCCAGAATAAAATTCTTGTGAATTTTTCTACAGATGAGGAATAAAATCAATGTATATGTTTTTGATTTGGAGATAAGCAATTGTCCTGGATCTGATTCATTATTATTTGCTGAATGATGCCATTGTGTTTAGTACAATATTAACACAGGAGTTTCTTCAACATGGTGCGGAGAATTTTAATGTCTGGTTCCATTAATATTCATGCTGTTAAATCTGGTCACCCACACCCACTGCAGAAGCATGACAAACTCCATCCTTAGATCTAAGTAGGACAAATAATATGGTTTTGCAGAAAAATGAAGCATATTCTTCTCTGTCTTCCTGACTGTCTTACAAGCTAATAATGCAGAATCAGTATGTACCTAAATATGCACATGTCTTGGGAAGCCAGTATGTTGCACAGAAGTACTCTGAAAATAAGTAGGGGTGTCTTTGATACTGATCCCAGCAAAGCAGTGGCATCAATCTGTGCTGTGGAGCACAGTAAGCAGAGCAGAGAAATTAAAGGTTCCTTGCACTGTTTTGTCAATGCCCACTATAGTTTTTCTGGCTGAAGTCTGGAAATGTAATTTTTGATATGCAGGTTGTTCACGCTGGGATCATACATCTTTCATTCCATTTCTCTCTGGATACATAGAGGGTAATTTCCATAGGTAAGGTTGAATGGAATCTGGCAGCCTAAGCAGAAATCAAATTACTTTATTGCTTATTTACCTCAAAATTACATCACCTGCCTTTTCTGGGTGCAGAAACAATTTCCTAGGATTAGACACAAAACATGATTATGATTTAAAATGGATCTTTCAGAAATGTACCTCTTTGTGTCAGTTCATTTTCTGTTCTAAATAAATTCAGTAACAGCAACATACAACAGGGTAGTCTGTAACTAAAACTCACTTCACTCCTGTATACCTGCTACACTGAAGTATTTTCTCCACCGTAATGCCTTTATTCACTACCATTTCACATAACTGAAATAAAATCCTTACACAGAGACTGACAAATACTCTTTTCCTACAGAAAATGTCACAAAGACCTGCCTTCATTCCTTCGTGGGCCTTCATCCATGTTTTTCCTTGCGGTCTTTTTGCAGTGGATGTCCTGGGACCCTGCTTGGAGCACCATTGCCAGCTTCATGATCACTTCACTCCTTTTCTGACTGTGCAACAATCTTTCATTCTCTTATCTCCTCCTCTGCTTTGTTTTTCTCTCTTTTTTTTTCTCTTTATTCTTTCATTTCATTGATCCACACTCTAGCAAAATCCCACACAGAGAAACAGTCCCACCAACACCTATCGTTCCCATCCCAGAAAAAGCACCAAAGTGATAGCATGATAGTTTCCCTTGTAAGTTATATCACTTTACTGTGCTTCTTGTGAATATCAACTGCTTAAGATCTGTCTATGCTGTTTTGTGAAATGGCCTCCAGAATGGGGTCTCATATTAATATGACTCTTACAATATGTGTAAAAAAGGGAACAAAATCTCATGTTACATTCATGAGATACTTGTTTAGACTTGTTCTTGGCTGCATGATTAATTATGTAAGGTAAATAACTAATTTATAAATTAAACATGTATGCAACTTTTTAATGTATGTAATTAATTTGTTCATGTATTCTTTTATGATTTCCAGTGAAACTATTATAATTAATGCTATTTTAAGAGCAAATGAGTGTAAAATTGCAGATGTCTTTGAAGGAACAGACTTCATTTAGGCAGGAGGTGGTAATTGAAATAATTGAACCTCACATTGTAGTTAAATTTGCCTCCTGCTTCTTTCTTTTAACAGTCACAAAAGAATATGGAATTAAGTCCTTTAAACTTTGAGATGAGATTAATTTCATGTCAGTGCACCCGAGACAAAGATAAAAGAAGGAAGAGTGCTAGAAATGGGGCTTCCACATTCTTCCTCACAAAACAACTTCTGCTAGAACATGTCTTTCTGACAGGACTTTCTCTTTGGATATGCAAAAAGGCAAGGCTGCGTGGTGTCAGAAACTGGCAGGCCTTGGGACAGGCTTTTCCAAGCCTTTCAAAATGCTCATGTCTCCGCGAGGGACACGGCTGCCCTGAGAGCCCAGCGCCTTTCCTGTGGATGGCCCCTCACAAAGCTGAGCGGACAGGCCTGGGTCTGGGGAGGACATAGAGCTGGCCAAGCTGTGAACCTCTCCTGCCCCTGCCCCATCCCTGATGGGCCTGCCCCGCTCTCCAGGACAACGCCAGAGCAGACTAGATGGGTATTTCCATTTGGCAGCCAAACCAGCTGAGGAACCTTTGGTCTTGCCTTTTGTCCTTCTTCAATCCCATTCTTGTGCCATAACTCTCAGCCACCATAGCTTTGCCGGTGCAGTTGTGCTTAATGGTCTGGGCTAAAGAAGTCTTCTAAAAAAGAGGGGTTTTCTTCCCGTCATACCATACAGTGCAGGCCATTACCACTCACTGATATGGCTTGAAGCACTCCAGCAGCACTCTCTGCTGACTGGAAATAGTTGGATTCAGTGGTTCAGGGGCCTGCTGAGGGTGAGGGTGACCTCTCTTGCAGACAAAGCAGAAGACGTAAACAATTTAAGGGCAGTAATGATTGTGCAATCATTGTAGGCGCCTATCTGAAAGCACATGGCTGAGACTGAACAAGTAGGGCTATGGAGTGGAGATGGAGTGCAGGTCGGCAGTGGGTCAGCCAGCAGAGTTAAGGAGAGGATGGGTTTTGGAATGAGGTGGGAGATATGGAGATTACAGGAAAGGAGATATGGAGGTTACGGCAGAGGGGATGTGGAGGTTACACCAAAGGAGATGTGGAGGTTACAGCAAAACAGAATGAAAAGTGGAGCCATGGGGTCTCCCCTTGGGATAGGGCTGAGATCCTGCAGACTGATTTAACAAGGGTTATTAACACTTTTGTGCTTATTGCATAAGTTCCCAGGTAGAAGCCCCAAACTGGACAATACTGTTATCTGTTCATCTTCTTTTCCCTGTATTGGGTGAAGTTTCCCTGACTTTCTGACTATCTCAGGGTAACCTGGCAGAATTTCACTTAAACAAAGTTCATGTAATACAGATTTATACTGCATCATGTTGTATAACAGTTTTCTTGTCTAGTTCATACAGCTCAGAGCTCATGTAGTAGATTTAAGATGCTGACAAGTTCTCCTCCCCTGGGAAGGATGAGTTGCTTTAAAGTTATTAGTGTTTCAATGTGCAACAAGAAATGGTGCCTTACAAAGAAAATAATCCCATTGATTTTGTGCAGCTTTTTGACTGAAAGGTTGTTGCAAAGACAAAAGAAAATATTTTTGAGTAACATGAGGAGATTGAGAAGAGAAAGAATATTTCTGCTGATTGTTACAGTTTTGGCTTTTAGCCACTTGTCAAGTATCTCTTGTTAAGAGGGAAAATACAGAAGAGAAATTGGAAAGTTTCATGGATAATTGTAAAAAAGCCTCAGCATAGTCCTTCCTGACTGTACTGGCCTGCTGTTTTAATGTGAAAATGTGTTGGTTTTAGTAACATGTAACAATTCTAATTATAAACAGTAAAAAAAACCCCCCATCCCTCTTTATTGTAATCCTAGAAAGCACAGGCCCTGTGTGAGACCCAGTGGAGTTGTATTGGGGTCTTCCAACGTGGTTGCAGTTGAACTTACTGCACCTCTCTTCTCAACGGTCCCCTTCTGTGGGAGGTGCACAACTCTGCACTCCTCTCTCTCTTCACGGGGATATGAACCGAGTTTCCCCACTCTCCTTTTGAGCTGGAGTCAAAATGTGACTAGTCTGCAAGTAAAGTGGTAAATGCACATCAGGATTAGGAGGTTTCTCTTTAAAAACTGACTTTTTTTTAGGAGAGTTTATAGTAGATGACCAGCATTGCCTATCAATACAGCTAGGATGGATGTTAAAGCAGTTGAAGTATACGTCAACTTCAACAACAGCTGTGAAATACAAGTCTTATTTAGATAAAATTCTTTATTCCTTCAACTAGTGACTACTTCTAGAAGAAAAACCCACCTGGCTGACTTGATTTAGGTAGTTTTGAGGGTGATTATGACTCAACTTCATTGCTAGAAGGCTGCTACGATAGCACACTGCAAAGCTGAACAAATCTGTGTTGGTCACATATTTTGTTGAGTATTACTTCTAGTCTTTCACTAATCATGACCCCAAAGATACTTCAAGAAAGATATTCCTGGTCTGCTAAGACAATCTATTATTGAATGAAGACAGAAGTATGCCAAAGAAAAGAAAGGGTTAGAAAAGGGATAGAAAAAACATAGGCAGGAGATGTTAAGAGCAGGACACCAAGTCTGCACACCATACATAAGTTAGCCACAAGCCTTGGCTTCATTCTCCTCAGTCTGACCTGATCTACTGTCAATGCCTCTGAAAGGCCAGGTCTATAAAAGCATGAACTGGGCTGAGGAGTTTCAGGATTTGGGTATGGTAACTATGATGACAGAGCTCACAGTAAATTCCAGTTATCTCCTGTGTTTCCACACAGGAGTGCCTTATAACCAGTTTCAAGAGGGATAAGCAGCCTTAAGCCGTTATCGATGTACAGGAAAGGTATCTGTAAGTGGCCTCAATGCTAAACATCTCTTTTTGCTTGTAGAATCCTTCAGACCAGAATCATTCTGACCTAGGTGAGAGACCAGGTGCTTTTGAGACCCCTATGTCAGAGAGCTTTTAAACCATACAGTTTGTACCATTCTGTTTCACTTGGGCTTTGGCTGACTTTCATGAACAGGTTCACTTTAGCGGTGACAGATTTTCTTTTCTACTTTGGCAACTTAGCAGATTGGCCTTCACATAACAACATTTTGCCCATACTCAGCATTTCTGAAACCCATGTTCTAAACTTCTGGCTTAAAGTCTAGCTTTGGAGCTCACACTTAAAAATGAGTTGAAAAACTGGGGAATATTTAGGAAAGAACAAGAGAAATTATTTGGCATCTGGAAAACTGGATTGCACTCGTAAGATTTAAGGAAATGAATCTGCTTTTATCTTAAGGAAAGGTTAAGAATTTATTTGACCACAAAGTAAAGGTAAGAAAGGGAGCAGATATTGGGAAGTAGAGAACTTTTTAACCTAATGGACAAAAAAGATAAGATTTTGTATTTGTTATTATTAGAATATGCAATACGAATAAAATGCAATTTTCTTTTTATCATGAATGATTAACTATTGGAGTAAATTTTCTTGCGTTTGAATCTTCTGGTCCTGGTACAACAGAAGAACGAAAAATCTTTCAAACCTTTGTGGCAGGGACAGAAATGTGTCAAACAAATAATACTTGGTCTGGGGTCTGGATCAAGCATGGACTTCTTTTTGCTGGACTGAACTTATCTGGTTCAGTCGGGAAGGTAGAAAAGCTGGTCATGGAGAAAGAGCCTGAATCTTCTTCGTATTTTTTTTTCATATTTGCCAAATGCATTTTTTTTAAAGTTACAGGTTTTACTCTAGATTTTGTTTTTTTGTTTAATTATTTGGCAAAGTAGAAGGGAGGAATATCTCAAACCATATAGTGTGCTTTTCTTTGTTAAGGTCTGTAAGGGTATACCTCCATGAGGCACCGAATAGAAATAATGGTCTGCTTGAAATTTCATGTATACTTGAAAATTCAATACAGAAATTATACTCATTAAATCAAACAAACAACTCCCCAAACCCTTCCACATATGCACAGGTCCCTTCACCCACACTGGATAAATAAGCAGAGACTCTCCCTTGCTCATCAGAAGAATTAATTTATATACCTCATTTGGATAAGAGTTACTTGGGCTGCAAGCATTATAACTAGAACAATACATATGTTTACATCAGAGCTTCCTCTTAAATGTTTAGAATTCAGTTATAATAGGGACTTCTGGGAATCTAGAAATTGGTAGCTTCTGGCTACCCTGCAAGACTTTGTAAATTCCTCATGTCACACAGTCCACTCAGATTCTCTGAATCTAGACCTGCATGACCCCAACAAAAAGTAAAGTAGCTTTTCTCTTCCTGCAGCGTATCTGGAGAGTTTAGCTAAGATATTAATGAATTTACAGACTACCTAGCTTATCCAGCTGAAGTAACAGTTCCTGGCAATTCTTTAAAATGTTGGTGAGCATCATCTCTACCTGCTCAGACCTCAAGCTGTCTGCTTTCCTTCCTTTTCCTTGTAGGCAAATATAAACCATTGGTTTACCATTATATTTGGTAAGCATTGGTAATTAAGTTTTAAAGCTCAGTAATATTGTTACAGTGTCCTGATTTAGAGCTTGCTTACTTCCCTTCATAACACTTAACTTCGGCAGGGTCAGTCTCGAATTGTACTATAGCTTCAGAAACCTCCTTGTCAAGGTGTACCTACATTAGGGTCCTGGTTTGGGCCAGGAGTGCTCTTTTGAAGTGAGTCTCTCAGTTGGTGAGACTGGACAGGAACTAGCTCCTTTCTGATAAAATTAAGTCAGAAAACGCACTCCAGGAACTCACCTGCTCTACTCCAACAGCTAACTGGCTGTCCATGGGACCAGAGTAGGGCTAGTCCGTAGTAAAACACACAAAATGTGTATTTGTCTATTGTTGTCAAGAGTAGGTCCTCAGCACTAAATGTGTCACCTACAAATCTGCTTCTATTGGCACCTCTACCTCTAATGGAAATGTAGCCTCAACAGTCCTCGTTTTTTTTTAATTTCTGTGGTATCTTTGCATGACTTGTAGTAATGGAAATGGCTAGAGACAAAATACTCAGTTTGATAAATATAGCTGCAGTTAGCACAAGCAGTTACTGCCTCTCTTTATATGTTGCTGATGCAAAAGGGATTTTTTTAGGCTACTGATGATGTGAATGTCCATATTTGTAGTTTTAAGGGTGTGTAGGTGTAGGACTTGTAAAAAGGTTTATGTTAATCAGAGAAAATACGTTTGAAAGAAAACTTAGGAAAGCATGAATCCATCCTTCTGTCCCAAGTCAAGAATGATGGCATGTGAACCATTCCTGACCAATATTTGTACGCAGTCTGACACATCTGGACACTATGACATGAAGTGGACAACAGTGGTGAAGCACTGGGTGGCACAACTCCTCTCACAGTGCTTCATCTGTGGGCTGCACACAGACTGTCCAAATCCATGCGCTTGGGGAAACCTGATGCAAAGTCACAGGACAAGAGGAAGGTCCCATGTTGTGCTGAAAGGTATAGAGCTTGCAGTAGGAGAGAATGGGACGTAAGCCTGTTGTCTAGCTGTTGGTCTGTGAGATTTGGTAGGTCTGCGCTCAGAGTATGATCGTGCAACAAAATGTTCTTGTAGATGATAAATTCCTGGAGTGGATGAGAGGTGAATGATGAGTTCTGTACAGACAGTTCTGTCATTTCCTAGGTCTGAATTCCAGCATTTGAATGGCAACTTTAATAATGCTTTTTTTAACATGGATTCTTTTGTGTATCATTAATTTGTAATTTTGCAGTCTAGCTGTAGTCTCAGGCAATGTATTTGTTTAGTTTGCTTCAAGAAGATGGGAACCTGCTTGTGATTAATCTGATGTCTTTTGTCTTCCTCATTTGATGACAAGTATAATTTTCCCCAACTCTTTGTTTCTCCCTCGGCACTCGTTCCAACACATTACTATCTTTCCAGCTATATGCGATGTGAGAAGCAGCCCTGCGGGAACTGTTCCCCCTGCTCCCCCCACCCTCTTCCAGAGCAGACTCTGACAATACAGCTAGCCAAAATAGCGTATCTGGCTTTGCAAAAGTAGATCAGAGGCTTACAAGCAACACAGGTAGGAATATTTCAGATTTCTTTGTTCTTCCTTATGTAACTTGCTCTCTTTCCTTAAGGTGGCATCCCTTGGGTGTGGAAAGGGAAGAAATAAGGAGATTGGGTTGCACTTGACCTTGAAAAAAAGAAAATCCTGTTGAGCCTTGCCTTTTTAGATTCTGTAGACATGGAGATCTTGAAGAGCTGAAAATACTAAAAATATGATGAAGCAATAAGTTGAGAGTTTGAACCATTCCAGAAAGCTGTCTTCTCCAAACAGATAAAGTTTGAGAACTTCAGAGAAACAACTCTGGATGTGAAAATTTCGGACAGAGCAACAGAAGAAATTCTATTAGGTACAACAGAAAAGAAAAAGATTGTGGGAATAGGTGGCTCTGTGATTTAACTGGGGTTTGAATTGAGATCACCAAAATCACCTTGAATGCAATTTAAGCAGGATGTTGTCTCCTGTCTACAAAAATATGAGTTTGAACATCTAGTCCCTGTTTGTTTACATCATGAAACAGCAAATACAGTAGCTGTTGTGAATTACAGACTGCATTTTGCATTGGATAGGTGAGGCCTGGTGTTACAGGGAATGTTGAGTTTGGGATGGAAATGTCTTTGTGGTGGTTCATGACAGGGCTTGCTTAGGGCCTAATTAGGCCAGTATTGTCAGGGACACCTGCTATTCAAGGAATTCTAATCATCTTTTGTTTCAATCAAATGGAGTTTTTCTTTCATATTCTTCACCTCATTGGATCACTATGCTGAAGAGTCTTGTATCCTGTCCTATGCTGCACATTCAAATGCTTGTGAGGCTAAGTGTACATCTGCTAAATTGTCTTTAAATAAACTTTGAGTAACACTTTTAATTTGTTGCCTTTGAACACTTAAATTTTTAATAAAAGCTTTGGAAAAGAGGTGCTCACATCTAATGTTCCAATCAAGCTGTCATGTAATGCTCTTAAAACATCACGGTTTTAGCTAACTTCCTTACTTGGCACCTGATCATAGCCCATAAAACAGAATAAGCATCAAAAGACTTGTGTAGCCATTTGAATTTCATAGCCTTGAGAGACAGGATTAGTGTTTTACAGCATTTCTGTTTTCTTTTCCTTCGTACACCTCCTAGAAGCTTAGAAATAAATGCCCAGTGAGCCACTGAAGTGCTTAAATTACTGCAAACGCCAACAGCTGGTACAAATAGGCTAGCTCACTATATACAATTAACAGCATGCAAATACACCATTTTTAGCCTTTGTAAAAGTTCCTGCAGCTCAGTGGCCAGGAGCCAGTGCAGAGTTCAGGGACCTGATTTTAGAACAACGTCTTTAGACCGTGAGTTGCTGCCTTTCATTCATGCCCTTGCCTTCAAGCACCAGTGGTGGCCTTACCGGAGGAAGCAATAGTTTGGACTTTGGCTTGGGAGGTAGGATAAGAGCTGCTTTTGTCACAGGAGTCCTGACTTTGTACCTTAAAGCCCCCGCTCTCAGGCTGTCTCATAAGGTGATTTCACGCCCAAGAGCTGATCCTGTCAGTGTTTCCTTTTGAATTTACAATCTGATCAGGTGGGCTCCCATGACCGGTGCCTGAAAACATTTCTGCAGAGCTCTGTGCGGATAGTGTGCACGGCCTTTCTGTAGAATAAAGGGTTTTCTTGATGGTTCAGGTTAATTCATATACTATGTCCCCTGAAGTATTTGAAACAGAGGTGGTGAGCTGTGGTCCAGATCGCTGTGCATTCTTGGAATATGGAGTGTAACTTTGCCATTTAAACATTGAACATATAATTTTGCCTCTAAATTCCTTCTTCACGTCGATTTTTCATTGTATACTCTGTTTTTGTGAACAAAAAGTATGTTTTGGATAGTAGTGAAGTTAGATATAAATCTATGGAAAATAGTATCTTGTCAGCTACAACATCTGATCAGCTGCCAGCTGTCACAGTCTGCTCTGCTGTTGCTTGGAAATGCTGTGGGCTTGTCAGCTGGCTGTCTTGCTAGGGTCTTGATGAGTTTCCTTGCTCTTTGGGCACTCTTGAATGATTCCCTAAAATAATTTCAGCAGGTACTGCTTATGATTTTATGTTTTTAATACTTGCTTCAGCTCTTTGGGAAGCATTCTTTATTAAAATGTGAGTGTGTATCTCACATGTGTTCCACCTAACATGGCACCAACGCAAAAATATGTACTTTTAGGTCATGATTACCTAGAAAACAAGGGTGGGCTATGGCAACTCCACTGAAAGTCGCTAGGAGCTGTGTCCCTCAGCTCTTCGGAGCATGCCCGTGTCATGCAGTGGAGCCCAGTGGAGGCAACCCTGAAGTAGTACTCACCTGACTCCTTCCCACCAAACTGGAGCTGGAGGCGATGTAGCCATCTCACAGCCGTGGAGTACTTATGCTAAGCATCATTTATTTGCTTATGAAGCACAGTTTTTTCATTTAAGCAAGTGTCACTGGGACTGTACTCCTTTGGGACCAGTAGCTAAAATCATTTCACTGTGTCTGCCTGTTTCATTTTGCCGTTGAGGGAGGCTTGGGGCTACTTCGGGGATTGCGCTGCCTTCCATTACTCTGCATTCACAGGCCCCCTTTGGCAGTTGCAAATATTTTATCATCCGAAGTTTATCATGTGATTGAACTAGGGTTCAGTTCAATAGTTAAAATATTGTCTGCTGGTTCATGCTAATCAATATGTTGGCTCCTTCAATACTTCAACAGAAAAATAGAAGTGATTATCTTTCTGTAGCCTCTGTCGGTTATACAATTGATCTGGAGCCACACTGCAATCTCTTTCTAGTGTGGTGTATTGACCAAGCTCTGGGAATGTTTCGTGTTTGTTTTTGTTTGGTTTAATATGGGTCTGTTAGGAAAAACAAGCAAGAAGAGGAAAAATTGTAGCTGAACATAAGAAAGACATCTGCAAACTGTTACAAGTTTTTTCATGCGCAGATTTTAACTAAAACCAGTAATATTTTCAGATATCTGAACCAGTGCTGATCCAACTTGCTATTTGAAGACAGTGAAATAGATGTGTCTTAAAATCCAGCTTTGCAAGTGTTTTTCTCCAACTGTCAAAATAAGAATGTTTTTTCAGAAATATCTGGATGGCCTTTGGATCCATGATATAGATAATTAAAGGTGATTTTATTTATTTAAGATATTAAAAATTACTGTAATGCAAAACTGTTTGCGATTTTTGAATTGGATTTTTCTGATTGATTAGAAGAAGAAATATTTCAAAAAAGTGAGAAGCAGCCAGGGCTTTCCAGCACTTTTTAACCAAAGATTCTTCTGTGGCCTTTTTTGTCCGAATTTTTCATAGGCAAATTGCAAGCATGCTATTGCTCGTGGTCTCTGCTGCTATTCCACTTGCAGAAAATGCATCTTAGTTGAGGCACTGACTGAAAACTAGGTTTTGCAAGTAAGCTATCTATCAGCTGTAAAATAGTTCTTCCTCCCTTTCTAATGCAATATATATAGTGCTTTTCTATAAAAAGTGTTGGTGTCAGGAAGAGGGATTGAGAACAATTTACTGAGAAATATACTGAAACCTGTTGGTAAAGATACTCTCCTGGGATATAAAGGTTCAAAACCCATCAAAAAGAGTGGGTATGTGCTTGAACGAGTCTCACATCTGACTGAAAGACCATGCTTTTGGGCTGCTTGGAAAAAAAGATGCCACATCTTCCCCATCAATTCTGTGAATGTCTTCTGTCTATCCCATTAATTGTTAATACTTAAGTGTTAAAAAAGTGGGAAAAGAGAGACTCTTGATTCATCCTGAACTAATAAAAACCACTGCTCTTTTTCTTTGTTGAAGAAAGGATTTACATTTCCAGTCCAAATACATAACTTTTCCACCTGTTTTTTAATTGTCATTAAAATGAAAAATCATTTACTTGAAGAGACAGAATCATAGATTTACAAGTTCACATGGGAAATTAGTTTCTCAATTGGAAGAGCAGATAGTACAGCAGATAGTCTAGAATATTCTAGACTTTCAGAATTAGCAGGAAGAGGAATATGGAGATGCAGCTTGAAAAGAACCATGCTGCTTCATTCATTCTAATTTGCACTGTCCGCAGGATGGACTGGGCAAAACAAGCATTTCCCAGCACTTCCATCTATGGCAATAACTGGTAATTTAATAAAGTACATTTGCAGCTCAGGAAAATTCCTTCATAACTGCATTAACCGAAACACATATCTCCACCATAATTACAAATAATGCAAGATTATTCCATTTTTAACTATTATTCTGAAGGACTCATAACAGTGAAACCCATTAAATAAAAATGCTTTAACCTGTTTAATACTGGATCTTTAATGAATTATACATGAAAGTAGTTTCATCTAGGCTGTGCTAAGTAGCAGAACTATGTTTTGCTTTTTGTTTGTTAACTCCTTTTTTTTCTCTTTTCACAGAACAGCTTATGTAAAGTAGTTCTAGAACAAGTTTTGAAACCAGGTTTTGACTTTGTGCCACCATCCACTGATGAACATAATTGATGTGGGTACAAATAACACGATCTTGACTTTCAATATACTGGGATAAGACAGATAAAAACACATGTGATGCCAGACACATTTAATGTTAGAAATTATCCTTCTGGACATATACTTAAGGTCTGGATGGTGTTGGTTCTCAAAATTTGCCCCTAAATCTTTTTGCAGAAATGAATTGATAAGATGAAGACCTGATGAGATATAATGTTATCTATAAATTCCATATTTATTTGAAATGCACACTAATACATGGATAATTTTGATTTGTTTATTTTAACTGAATTCAGAAAGATTGCTTTTTACCTGCTCTCCCTAGGTGGCCATGAATAAATAAATTCCTCTTTTATTACGTGTGCTGTACTTTTGTAACACTAGCAAGTTAGTCAAACTGGATTTGCACAGTTATTTGCTGCAGAATGAGGAGTAGAGAGTTGTTTTCCCTTGAAAGCTTCTTTTTCCTTTCATTTCATCTGAAAAGAACCTTCCTTCATTGAATCAGCTCCATCTTGCTGAATGCTCCATGTGGCAAACAAACAGGGAGTCTAAAGAGCCCCCTGTTTTTGCAGAACAAGACTGATGTTCAATCTTTTTTTTTTTTTTTTAACCATGCTTGATTAATACACCTCTCCTATGCAGCCTGTAGTCTTAAAAGTGTGCTTATCAAGATCAAGTCTGGTTGAACCAGATGTTAAAGAACAGGTGTGTTGATGTTTGTTTTAGCATTTGTAACTAAGTTCGTAGTGTGAGTGGAAGGATGGTCAAAAGATAGAAGAAAGTGAGGGACATGGTATGAAGAACTTAGCCCAATTATTATCTATCAAAGCTACAGCACTGTGTAACTTGAAAAAGACTTCTGAGAGCTTGTGATCACCAAGGAGGAATGGCATCGGTGGTATATGATTAGAAATCATGTCGTTTCATGATTAAATTGGTGGTTTCATGATTAAAAATCGAATGCAAGGGGTAAAAGGAAAAAAGTCCACTAGATGTAAACTTTCCACCTCAAGTGTATTTATATGTGCAAAAGCACTTTTTGGAAAGGTGAGCAGTAAAATACGGGTACTGAAGTATGTCCCCTTACATAGTGAATAGCTTAACATCCTTTGTCATACGCTTCTTTAATTACTTTTGTTAGTGCCTTTTTAAACATGCAAGACTAAATAGATGATCTCTTGTACTTCAACATGTAGGGCCGATTGCAATTTTTTTTCACAACTTTGGTTTGTTCATATTTTCACATTCTGGGGCAGATTCCACCTCAACTCTGGCCTGGTTGCTCAGCACAATAGCTACCTTTTGCTGACAGCACACCTGTGTGTCTTTGTGATAGCTCACTCATTTAAAATGAGGATGCACATGTCCATGAGAATATTACCAAATAATATTTTATGTCATCGGTGGCTAATAGGCTTTTGATATTAACCACCTGTCTCTTTGTTACTACTACTTAGTGTTCTCCCAATGCAGTGAACTATTCAATTTTCTTTTTTCCTCTGGGATTTATGCTTTCTTAAAATGCTGCTTACATCAGCAAATTTCTTTTCGTATTATTCATTCAAAACTTTCATTGCTTACATCATCTATGCAGCAGCCAAAAGTGAGCACGGCATATTACAGTGAATAGAGATATCTACAAAGACTTACTGTGTAATTTTGACGTCCTGAAACAAATAAGAATAACAAATAATATCAGATGCAAGGTGAGAATAAAAGAAAGGAATGGAAACAATATCTTATGGTTATTTATGTATGGTACATATATTGATGGATTAACTTTAGAAACATCAGTGAATTCGGCATGGTCTTACAGACGGAAAAAATGATTACACCAAGATTTCTTGAGCTATGAGCCATGAATTAGGGAAGAACAAGGCAGCACTCATCAATTTATAGCAAATCAGAAAACTGTTTTTGGGAAGACTGTATGAAAAATGCCAGGTAACGAGGAGAGATTATAGAGGGTAGTGGAAGCTTTATGTGTATACGTATTTCCAAAAGCATTTCTGCATACAGGGATCAAGTGACAAAAAACAATGAAAGAGAGAAGGAACGTGAATGGCCGTTGGCACAGGAGAATGAGAAAATTAGAAAGAAGTGTAGCAGGTGACTGAAAATAGTATATGGGCAGTAACATAGCTATACAGAATGTTGAAAATCCAGGAAATGAATATGAAGCAGATGCAGATGGTGATGCCAGGACAGTAAAGGTATTTGTGAAAGGGATGACTGTGAAGTAAACAAGTAGATGCTTGCACTGAATGAACTTGGCAAAAATGGCAGCAGGGGAAACCTAGAGAAAAGGAGGTGTACAAATAACTAGGCAAGGACAAAAAGTGAAGATGGATAGTAGGAATTAGATAAGTGTGTTTTGAATTGTTAGATGTGACATTTAGTGGATAGTATTCCTTGTAGGAAAAGACTCCTTGACTTGCTGCAAACAGCAGTACTTAGAAACATTGTACAATAATTTAATTTTGGGAAAAAGTAATTTCTGAAGCAGTCTGATGTTGTAGATGCCCTTAGCTGAACTCACTTTCAAGAACTGAAGTGCGATTTTTCAATCCTGAAACACTCATGTCTGTACCGCGAGTGAAAGGACGCTTTCTAGCTGGGGACAGCAGCAACGCTAAACATAAACCAGTCAATTACACTTTCTATCCACAGTTCAGTGTTTTCAAAGATATCAAAATATTGTAAACTGCAGGACTTTTTTCAGTCAACTGTATTTAATTCTTACTTATTGCCAGCTGGACCTAGATATGTCCTAGGACTCTATTGGCCCAGACCTTTATAAAGCTAAGGCAAAAAGGCAGTCCTTGTCCCCAAAAGTATACGGACTAACCATATGGGTAAAATGAGGGTATCATAAATGGGGAGTATAGTACATTAAGACAAAACCGCTCACCTGGAAAGGAAATTTTTTACAGAGTATCAGCAGCCTGAATGTTCTCAAGCTTTCTGTAAGCATCCCAGCCATGCAGGCGCAATTCGAAAGCAGGTAGCAGGGTGGCTGTCCAGCTGTTGGCAGCTGCTGCCATATACAGGGGAAGCTTCATAAGAACAAGTGCAAAGCTTTGAAAAATCAAACTATGCATAGTAGTGGAAGATTTTATTCTAGGATGGTCAAAGCAGAGGCATTGTTTAGAGCATTATAAGCAATAGTTTAATTAGAAATGGTCTGCTGGAACTCAGTTTGTCTGTGAGTGCCTCACACCATGTGCTCCAGGTCTTGCTGTTGTCTGTGATTGTCTTTGGTGATTCCTGATGCTCAGTTTATGTGTCTCTTAAAAAGTCTTTAGGAACTAACCTTGGAGTACTGAACATGACAAAGAGGTTCTGAATAGACTGTGAAAGGCTTTGAAATACAATCAGATACTGTTCTAGATGACATCCACTTGAGAAACACAGCAAAATAAACGTATTTTTCCTGGGGACATCCTTGCTTTTTAAAACATTTCTTTTAACCATGCAATTCGAGGAATACCCAGAGCTTCACAAATTTTAAGAGCCAAAGGGACCATTGTGTTCCTTTAGGGACAGTCATTAGGCTGCACATAATTTCTGTCTAAGATATGGCATATCTTGGAAAGAAGGTATGATCTAAAAAAGACAAAAATGCTTGCAAATCACCTCTCTCCTAATATTTTTGCAGTGATTCTTTAGGCTCAAAGTTGAAATGTAAATCTGAGCCTGAACTTTGTTTTTCACCGTTTTCTGGTTACTGGATCTCATTTTACATTTTTAAAATTGTTGCTGTAAGCAGCTATAAGCCAGGAATCTTTTACTTACATGTATTTGTAGATGCTGATTAAGTCATATCTTAGCCTTCTAATTGATAAATGAATTAGAGCTTATTGATGCTTTCACAGATGGATTTTCCATGTTACAAGTTATTTTGAAGGCCTTTTTTGAATTCCTTCTAAATTTTTACCAAGTAATTTTTAAAGTGTGCACTGCACAGCATGACATAATATTCCAGTAATGGTCTCACTAATACCCTTTACAGAGATAAATACCAGCTCTTCAGTAACCTCAGTATTTGCTGGCTTAAGCATCCAGGAATCACAGTCATTTTGTTATCTACAGCACTGTGCTGAATGTTCATGCTTAATTAGCTCATTTACTATGACCCCCGAATCTTCTTCGGTGTAAATGTGTTGCAGAATGTGGTCTCTCATTTTGCTCTTAGATCTTGTTTTTGTCTCTGCAAATTGCGTGATTTTCAAAAAAAAAATGGTTCTTCTGGAACAGATTACTGTGCATAGCAGCTCTCTACACTGTCACTCGGCGCTCTGCTGATTTTCACGTTATTTTCAGACTGCATGTGTATAGAATTCAGCATTTGTTCTTCTATTACACATCTTCACCATTGTTTACAGCAGTAAGGAAGAATTTATATCCATTAGTGAGATATTAACGAAATATGGATGAAAACAGATGGATTGAAGTTGTATGTCTGAGGCGACCGGAGATTTCTGTGGTGTGCTCTGTGGCAGATCTTGCTGCTACAAATGGCAGGACTAGCTGAAGCACACAGGAACCAGTTCCTGAGCTGGAACATTTGCAGTCCAGCATCCTAAGGTAACTGAAAATGAATAACAGTTTACAAGACTATGCTGCAGTGGGTTTGGGGCTATTCCACTTTCCTGTCTAGCAACAGCAATCGAGGAACACGTATGGGTGGATATCTTGTGGCAGGAGCATCTTTAGCCGCTATGTTGAATCCAATAACATTCACAAGTCAAAACTGCAAAAATACATAGTTGTGATATTTTAGGAACAATAATGTAAGGTGCATCCCCCGCTATAAATGCTCCTTCTATCCAGAAGGTTTGCAGGAGGGTAACAGTGCTTCATATGCTTTTGTTCTGGATTTTGCCGTTGAGTTGTGATGCAGGATGAGAACTGTTTCTGTGAGGAGATGGTTGATGTACAGTCATAGAATATAAGCTCAGGGCATGGGATTGCGTTTGGGCTCTGTGCATGAAAATCATGTGTTACTGTCACCGCACCTGGCTGGGAATGCTCTCTGTTTGCATACAAAAAGACTTTTTCCTGTTTCATTTGAGGCAAAGAGAGTGCGTGCCTGAAAAATAACACATTATCTGCCAGGTGCAAAGATAAGATTTTGCTGATTGACTGTGTTGTCATTCAGGTGCTAATGGAGTGGGCCTCGAGGTTTTGTTCGTTAAAGACTGTTTAATTGTTAGGATGCAACACGAAGGTGTGTAAGAAAATCATGGCTTCAGAAGGATGGCCAGAAAAACTACGTGTTTGCATGTGTCTGCATACAAATGCTTCTCCCAGCCCATGTGACCCATAGGCTGTACTTTTCCATCCTCTGTGCACCAGCATTTGGAATATCAAATAGTGAACTTTAAAATAAGCAAATTGAAGTTTTCAACTCACAAATAATATTTTGAAAACGTACAGCCAGATAAAGGCGAAATTAGAACCCTGGTGACCAACCATGATGATAACTGATCGCAAATATATATACACATACTAGATTTAGAATAGATGTGCCATATAAAACTGGATGTCTCCAGTTAATTCAGTTTGAATTATTCATATAGCCACTTACATTATGATTTCATGACATGATAAAGATATCTCTTTCAAAAACAACAATGACCAACTAGTACCTAACATTGTTATCAATTATTGGACATTATCTAATTTGCAAAACATTTTAAAGGTTCTTTTTATGCAACACCTATCTGATGTAACACTGATGTGGTAGTTTGTTTACAGCTGTTTTTATAAGATCTAGGTTTACACTGAAAATATTTTTCTTTGCACTGGTAAATAAATTATCACCATCTTGTCTGGGGGTTCTTGGTGAACAGGCTGACCCATTTCTTTTAGTTTTTGTATCTAATAAGGTATTTTTTTCAAACCAATTTGACCTTCAGTAATAAAAGTGAAACAATTAGACAATTATTTATGAAAAAGAAATTGCAATAGTAGATGCTAAATAAAAGAAGATGCCAAAAAGAAGCTAGAGAAATGTCTTTTTTTTTTTTTTTTTTTTCCTTTTCTTTATGAGACATTCTAGCAGAACATCCATGGGTAATGTCTTGTACAGAAGTGTTGCATCAACTGTCATGAAAACTCTGTCTTCGCCAAACTGTTGTTATCTGCTATATAATCTACTTGCCTTACCTGCTGATGCATTTCTTCTCCCTGAGTATTCCAAAGGATCAGGTAGAATCAGATAGAAAAAAGTTTCCTTTGGAAATGTGTTTGTAAAACTCATTCAATCTGTAAATGACCTATCTTGGACTAAACTGCAAACAATACTCTTCCTGCACTAGCACAGTTGAGTTTTCAAGAATAAATTTATCTTGTGCTTTCTCATTTAGAACTTTATTCTCCTGTCTACAATCCCATTTGTTAGGTATTTTCATGCTGATGATTGCATGCCCACGTAGGCATCTTTCAGTGGCTCGGTAGTGGAAACAGGTGAGACGAGTTTGTCCTCTGGAGAACATATTTGTCTTGCGATACCCTTTGTTTAGAAGCACTGCAGTTTGGACAGCTTAAAAAAGGACGATGGTGACAAAACCAAATTTTCATATCAAGGGGGTATAAGGCTCTGATCCACCATCCTCCTTCCGTGTGAAAGTTGACTATGCTTTGCAAAAGGAGAGAAGCAGGACATGAAGGTGTCATCTGCTGTGCAATGTAAAACCGGTTTGTACTGGGTTTATGAACACTTCATATGGCATGGGCTGTCAAGTAAAATTATCATACATGGTTATTACATTTTCTTTTGTGAAAGTGATAGTCTGTTCTAATAAGAGCGTATTGGAGAGAGAAGAGAAACAACATGTGAGAGGGCAAACAATAGACAGTGGCTTACTTCCAAACTCTAATCTGAAGTGAGTTTGGAGGTTAGGAAATCTAAATAGTTGAAAACTCTCTGTAGAAGAAGGAAATGGGAAGTTTTTCATATATGTTTACAGAGACTTGATGCAGTTAGTACTGATGGCAAGTGTTGCAGGAGCTAGTAAACCTTAAGGAATTAAAAATCACATATAGACGGCATATTCTTCTATCTTTTTTTTTTTTTTTTCTTAGAAGTTGTGGTTCTTAACATAATACTTAACATTAAGAAGGCCTTTCTGGAAATTTGGTGATTGCTGCTCAACCAGATAAATGCCTTTTAAAATAGCATGACAGCCTCGCGTGTTTTGCTGTCAGGATGCTAACAGCTAACGTTTCAGGGTGAAGCACTCTTGCATGGCGTGAGACAGTGATGGTTGCCTTGTGCAGAAATACAATCACAGGCAAAGTTGTTGGTCAATAAATAACATGTCATTTCTGTAGCAGGAGCATATTTCAAGTGAACAGTGTTAGTGTCTTAGTGTCTGTCTTTCTGTTAAATATGAAATGTTAAATATAAATCAGCTTACAGATATGCATGGTAAATATCAATTGATATTCTGCATCAGCAGGAAGTGTGCATACGGACAGAGTAAGAGAATTAAAATAATCTGAACAGAGTTAAGCTTGAATTTTGCCATACTACGCTAAAGACATTGTCTTTTTTATAGAGTTCCTGAGGTCCCACAACAGGGGTCAGGGAAGGGAAATGGAGCATTTAGAGAGAATCTGGAATTCATTTCTTGCCAACAGTGCTTACTTTCCATGGTTTTAGATGGCAGCTACTCTGAGTACATAGACTCCTGCTCTTACAGGTTGTAGCTGGCCTTTCTTTTCCCCAGCTGACTCCTGTCCACTCTCTTCATGACCTCCTTCCTTAGACTCCTCGCAGCTTTTTAGCAGTGTTGTGGGTGGCATCTCTTTTGCTTCTCTCTTCCCAAGCTGTCTC
The DNA here is from genome assembly GCF_000690535.1 of Cariama cristata. Classification (NCBI taxonomy): domain Eukaryota; kingdom Metazoa; phylum Chordata; class Aves; order Cariamiformes; family Cariamidae; genus Cariama; species Cariama cristata. Next base: position 1,160 of record NW_009601923.1, on the reverse strand, counting down.
TTTTCCCAAGGCTCTTTGTATTTTTAACTTTTACTGATCTCTTATGAGGCAAAAATGGGCATAGATTATGGGAAGAGACTTTTGGAGTACTTCAAAATTATAGGATTAAACTTACTGTATTTTAAATGAATAACATAAAAGAAGATGCAGGAGGGTTTGAAGGCAGTTTTGGAAAGCCTGTCAACATGGTGTTGCTTCAGGTTTTTTTTTCTGGTTTAGTCTGGTTTTCCATATTTATCTTCTCTTTCAAATGCTGTGTTCATTCTATTTCACTTTTCTCTTTTCTGTTTCCTGAGTCCCTCCTGACTTCATTACAACTCCTGACCCTGCACCAAGAGAAGCTTTCATTTTAGTGTTCCTGTTGTTTCAGGGTCTTAAGATCTTGGTTAGTTTCTTCTGTCAATGTGTTAATCACTGTGCTTTTTACTCAGGCGTATAGTTGTTACCCACAACGTTGTCTTTCTTCCATTTGTACCACATGGACTGCAATGAAGGCCCTCAATCTGATTTGCACCTTTAAGCATAATTACATGTTGTATTGGGTTTGCATGGCAAGGTTTTGGTAGTGATGGGGCTACAGGGGTGGCTTCTGTGAGAAGGTGCCAGAAGCTTCCCCCATGTCCGATGGAGCCAACGCCAGCCAGCTCCAAGACGGACCCAACGCTGGCCAAGGCTGAGCCCACGAGCGATGGGGGCAGCACCTCTGGGAGAACAGAGGTAC
>NW_009601923.1:0-227 GCF_000690535.1 Cariama cristata | reverse complement strand
GGGACCCCAGGCTGGAGCAGGGGCAGAGGGTGAGGAGTCCTCCCCCTGAGGAGGAAGGAGCGGCAGAGACAGCAGGTGGTGGACTGACCCCAACCCCCATTCCCTGTCCCCCTGTGCCGCTGGAGGGGAGGAGGGAGAGAAATGGGGAGTGAAGTTGAGCCCGGGAAGAAGAGAAGGGTGTGGAGAAGGTGTTTTTATGATTTGCTTTTATTTCTGATTAACCTACT
>NW_009601922.1:23615-30294 GCF_000690535.1 Cariama cristata | reverse complement strand
GTTTTAGCTGATTAAATAAACAGTATTAACCAATTTTTGTTCTATGGTGGGATGGACCTGGGAGGGGAAGAGGGATGTTTGAAAACTATTATGTTGAATTCCTGCTTAGGGAACAGTCAGTTGACTGGTAAGGGTTTTCACGTGTCTTTTTTTTTCATATCCTTCTTCCATTGAGTGGTTCAAAGTGGCTCCGAATTAGATCTTGTTAATTATAGCAGCCACCGTTCCCCAAAGGGTGGCTGGCAGCGTGTGTGCTCGTCCCCTGTGGAAACAGAAACCCAGCGTAACTCGGTGCTGCTAGTCCTCCAACACCTCTCACCGCGGCTGTTTCCCTGCCATGCCTGTCTCCTTGGAAGGTCTGTGTGTCCTCTTCTGCTCTCAAAGCACGTTCTGGTGGAAAGATTATTCGCTAAAAACTTGATTTCTCAAGAAATGGCACACTCTTGCTCAGGTGAGGGGTGGGCGGTAGTGCTTAGGCTTGGTCGGGCTGCGGGGCCTGCGCCGCCCTTGGTGGGGGCGGCAGGTGACATGAGTCGGTGAGCTCCGCTCTGCTGCTGTTGCTGCCCGGCAGTGAGGGAAGAAAATGTGTGAGAGGGGAGGAAGAGCAAAAAGCACAGCGTGAGGAGTCTCTCTAAACTCAGGGAGAAGGCCGGGCCTGTTTCAGCTGGGGATTCAGGGTCTCTCTTGGCCGCAGGTGAGGAGGTTTCCGTGGTCCGTTGGTCCTGGGGTGGCAGAGCTCTTGCTGTGGATGGCAGTCCTGGCCGTGAGGAGAGCTCATCCCGGAGGAGAACTGAAACCACACTTACTTTCAAAATTTAGTATGTTTTTAGGTATGTCAGTGTCTTGAAGCAGTGTTGAAATGTTTGACTTTTTTTTTTTTAAGAGGCTGTTTAGGCTGGCTTAGGAACTGGTAGGAACCATGTTTTACTAAATTGCTTTTCTTAAATACGTTACTGGAAGTCCAATTTCTGAATTGATAATTGCAGACTTCCAACTTTCAACCAACACAGAATGTAGCAGAAGCTTTTTCAATATTGAAGAGAGTTTTGTAGTAAGGGTTTAAAAAAAAGATTCAGTATGTTTAGAGTAAAAAAAAAGTCTAACAGGTCAATACATCTGTTCCTTTAAAAAAACATGTCTCCATTTTTGAGGCATCATAAATATGTAAATGAGAGCTCTTTAATTACTGCCTAGGGCTATAAACTCGCAATGCTAGAGGGGAGGGAAGGAGGAAGGCAGAGAGTAACTCACATAATTATTTTTTTCTTTTTTTTGAGAGAGCGAGATTGGGTCTTTACCTCAGAAAAGACATCAGAAGAATGGGGCTTTTATTGCTGAATTACCAGAAGGTGCTGGGAACACTTCTCTTTTTGTTTATCCTTTTGGATGGAGTTAACGTATAAAGCAGTAGCGTACAGCCTTTCTGGCTAATGTGTGCACCAAACAGAGGGGATTTGTTACGAGGCACCGGGTAGAATTCCCTTCTTTGTCCCACTCTGCCAGTACCCTTAATCCCGATCAGCAACATCCCCTGCTGTCTCTCGAGCCACTGGCAGCCCCCTGAATCTTGGCATGGTTTCTTATGCGGGTACACCAGAGGCTAGGGAGGGACCCTGCAAAGTAATTTTCACTTGTGACCTCTTAAGTGCCTGACATTTAACCAAATAGAAGTCTGCTCTTATGTGGCCCTGCTGGCCTTTCTGTATCTTAAGCACCATTATTTTTGAGTAAGGTAATCTTGCCACTACTTTTAAAACAGTGTGCGATCGACAGAAAGGGCATTTTTAAATTTTGGAATGTAGATGTGCATGTGGGGAACCAGGCCAGTGTACAGCAGTACCTATGTAGCAGGTATATTACTGGAAATTTAATTCTGCTGGTATTTTTTCCAGGCAAAATGGTCTGGTGTCAAAATGCTTATTCTACTTTGGTAAAACTTCAGATCCATATAATAATTTTCACTTTCCACGTTTAATGTTTTAATTCTTGCTGAGGCCTATGAGAGAATAATTTCCAGATAATAATGGTTTCCCACTAATGAGCTCCACATTTGTTATAGCAGAAATGACTTAAAGCCAGTATGCTCACTGAAAAAATTATTCTATTTGATGCTCTTATGATGTATCTGAGAGAAAGGTAAAAATTAGTCTCATGGAGGTAAGGCAAGATATTTCAAGTACAAAGTGTTAGTGTCATTGTATGTGGTGAGGCTTCATATAGACAACTTTGGCTGTTTGGTTTGTGCAACAAATGTTTATTGCCCAGGGGAGTTAATGGACTGAGAGGCTTCTCTTGACCAGAAGAGAATAAATGAACTTGAGCTGGTGAAAGTAGCAAACCGGCAGCGGTAAAGGACTGCTGGCTGTCCATCCATGCGGTGAGCCTGCAGGGCAGAGACTTTTAGCCAGAGAGCACTAGTGATGTGAGAGCAAGTGGAGTTGAAGATGGAAGTGAAAATACTTCTGGCTACTGGGGAAGAGTGAGAGTCAGAGGGAACTTTTCAATGGGAGCCATTGGGTGTTAAAAGCAGAACTCTTCTTGAGACTGAATTTGATCACTTTACAACAGAAATTGTATGGCATGTCTGTGTAGGAGAGCAGAGGAACGCGCTCCCAGTCGTGCCTCCAAGAGCCCTGTCGGGCTCCTGCTCAGTCATGCAGGTTATTTCTGTGCGCTCTGCCCTCTGCTTTTCCAAACAGGCTTTGAGAAGCTATGCTGTGTGGGAGGAATGACAATTTGGACAAGTACAGTAGTAAGCTGTGGTTCAGGTAGCTGATAGCAACATTTGGTTTTGTTTATGGTTAACTGGAAGACACAGAATTGGGGTGGTATCATATGTACGGTTCATAAACCAATGTAGAGGATGGTTCATCGGCACGAGTGACGGCACATCAATGCAATTCGTTGTCATTGTCTCTGTAAAATCTCTCTGCAGTCTCCCAGCCCTGAGGTATATTGACAGTAACACCAGAGGCAGCTCCTGATGCCACTAGCTGTGAGTCTGAGTGCTAGTGTATCTGGATTAACTTCAGAATTGTGTTTTCTGGCAGTATAGAGTATGTCTGTGTATCTGTTGCTTGAGGCAGATACTCCTTTCAACTTGGCTCCCAGTTTCTCTATGTGGCTGTATGGCACTGAGGAGGTTAAATATGTAATGACAAAATAGACAAAAATTGTGTTACAAAGTCAACCAGAAATACGGTATTTTGCTTATTGGTTCATTAAGCAAAAATGTCCTGACTTCTTCTTAAAAAAAAAAAAGTCTCAGTTTGCATTTCTTCAAATATTTCAAGAAAAATCTATGTGCGTGTATATGTTTGTTTTCAGCATGCCCTTTTCCATCTGTCCTGATATTCAATTAAAATGCAGATAATGTGTCCCAGCTTGTAAGATGGATCACTACTGAAGTAGTGTTATGTCTGGGCTCGCTTATCTCTTGATAAATACCTCTGCTGTCCACTGAGAGATTAAACTTTGTGACTACTGAGGTCTGTTTGGGGGGTCTTACAGGCAGATAAAACTGTAACTTGCTTTTAATAAAATATATCAATTTACGTTTGCTAAAGGACCTTTGGATGGCATTTGCTATTGAGAAGGTGGCAGTGGCATAATCAAGCATTAATACTTGGATGTGAAACTGTTTTTTCTATTTCATAAGTGTTATAATTTATTGACAGGAGTGCTTTATTGAACCCTCTTGTCTCGAGCATGGAGATGAGGCGCTTGAGTTCCTGTTACAAGACCTCATTTAGCTGTCTAGCAGAACAGATTTCTTTCCCTGAGTCTAATCCAGCAGGAGCCATGGAAGAACATTATCAGCTAGGTACAGAAATCTTAGGCGGCTTGGGTGTGTGGGACGCATGCAGATGCTGTGGTCTGGAGTCTGTCTCGCCGTGACAGCCATGCAGTCAGAGTTCCCACCATGGGGAACACTGTTCTCCTTTGGGGGGTTGAGTACAGGCAGCGCTGGACTTGTAGAGGTGCTTTAACTGAAGAGATGTTGAGTCGTGCAGTAGGAGTGGTGAGCAGCCAGCTTCTCTAACCGAACAACTATCTGAAAAATTTGTTGTCTCTTATGTGTACATAGGGAGTAGAAAAGAATTTTGTCATGCACAGCGCTCTGAATAGCAAACTGCTTAGTGCCACTGAAGAGGTTCATAAGGGAGAGGTTTCTGTGCGAGTCCAGGACCTTGCTTGCTCTAGTATAACGTTTTATATAAATACAGCATCTGTGTATATATTTCTGAATCTGTGCCCACTCCCTGTTTGTGGGCGTGAGGATCCAACTTCTTAGACTGTACTGCTCTGTTACAGTTATAGGAATTTGTAGGCAAAGACTGTTTTCATGTTCCAATGCACAATATCTGTGGCTTCATTTCCATTTTATATGCCATGAAAGTGATTGAAACAGCCGAGTATGCAGATGTATATGTGAAACATCTCTGTGTCCCCGAGAAGTGAGTTCTAGGAAAAAAGCACTTAAAACAGCTAAGCTTATTAAGTACAGGCGGGAGTCTCATGCAGTTCTACTTAAAACATAAATAAGTAGAAGTCATAGTGCGAACTGGTAATAGGAATTATGGACTGAAACTGTTCATCAGTTGTTGGCTTCTGTCTTTATGATCTGCTGTTCTTCCACTATAGGAAAACTATAAGGCAAGACCAGAGAGGAGGAATAGGTGCAAAGGGCCTGGTGAAATGCAAACCATGCCCACACCAGGAGGCTTACGTACGCTTACTTGTGCTTTTAGAGTCTTGCTCTTGGTCCAAGTTTGAGTGGCATTTTGGCCATTTCTGCCTTTCAGATCAGTAGAGCTGTTTATGCTATTGGCTAACCTCTTACCCCAGTCTGAATACAGGGACACGGGAGAGGTAAATGGTGAATTCAGCGTAATTTGTGTATGCTGATTTAGCACCTACTGTTTCTCCCTCTTGCAGGCATTGTTCTTGATTCCAGACACATAGCATTATCTTCACAAAGAGCCACTTACATGTCATCATGGAGTGTGATGAAAAAGAGTTAAGGAATGCATGGAGCAGGGCTCATCTTGATGATACCAGTGTGTACTAAGCTGTATCCACAAACATAACTCAACATGATGAGCGTCAGTGGAGGGCTTAGGAGACTATGAGTTTGCTCTTTAGATCATTGTAACTTGTTGCCAGTTTTTATTTGGTGATTTTATACAGCTGTAGCAACATGAATTAAAACTCCTAACACCACTCTGAGCCTTCATTTCCATTTTCTAGGTTTTTTTAAGTCACAGGGAAATTTGAATTTGCCTTAAGTTACACAGTTTGTTAGAGATGGGCTTGAAGAGTGCAAGACACATTTTTCCAGAAGTAACAAGTATTTTTTTTCTGCCATGGATACCTTAAAGAGCCCAGTTTTTCTAGAAGGCAGGAACCGCTGAGCCCTTTGGTCTCAACATCAGGCCTCTTCCACATACAATAGGTTGTGCATCTGGAATCATTAGTTGTTCTTAAAGTCTTGAGTTATGAATCCCAGTCCTTCACTCACTGTCATCTTGGCCATTTCAAGGGCTCATTAAATAGACCTACTAGTTGGAGGAGACTCCGAAGTATAGCTGCTGCTTTTGTTTTCAACACAGAAATCTAGAGTCTTCATTACACACATCTTGTGTTATTTTTGGCCTTATAATACTCTGCCGTATCCGATTCATTTAGTATTTATGGGAGGTTTTTTCTCTTAGAGGAAAATTAGGAAGAATCCCTATGCCCTCATCCTTGCAAAGGCCAGACCATCGTTGTTATTGGGATTGTTACTATTTTCTCTCGCAGTGTGCTCAGGGGTTTCTTGCAAGCAGCTCTGCTCGATTGTTTAGGTGGTAGAAGTGCATGGACTGTGCTCAGTGATCTTCACTATCCTTTTTGTCTTGCAGATCGAGGGATTTTAATGGCTTTCAGGTAGAAGAAAGTGGAGACAATCAAAATGAATTCTATGGACAGGCACATACAGCAGACCAATGACCGGCTGCAGTGCATAAAACAGGTAAGCTGAAGGTGGAGATCTTTGCTGCTAGATGAGCATTGCTTATTGTGTGGCAGGGTGTGTTGTGCGTTATGGTTACCTGTTGCTTAATGAATATCCTTGTCTTTTAGAGGGAAGGAGAGGGGTAGGAATGAGACATTGTAATTTCATGGAAGAGAAGAATGTTTGCTGCAAGAGCTGGTGTATAAACCTCAAAAGCCAAAACTGTCCCTTTCACCTTTCTAAGAAATCTTCAGCCTGGAGACTCAACAAATCTGTCTCAGTTGGAAGCAGAGTGGTGCTAGTCCTGCCAGCTCTGCCCTGAAGGTGTCACAGCGGGCAGCCATTGTACTTGTGCTCTGAGCACAGTAATCCAAAATTTCGATGAGACAGTTTTGATTCTAATCCAGTATCAGACCTGAGACCTGTACTGCCTGGAGACTCAAATTTGGATGGTTGGCATACCTCCGAGTGCTCGGGTTAATTGGTTTGTGCGAAGATGTAAAAAGTTCTGTTTGCAAGGTAAAATTTTCAGAAGCATCTGTTTGTGAAGGTGAAGGACCTTTATAATTCACTGAAAGGCAGTAGGATCTAAGTCTCATATACAGATTTCCCCACTGTAACTTTGCTTGCAAATGCTTTTATAGCCGAGTGAAACTACAAAGGCAAGGATGGGATGAGCAGATG
>NW_009601922.1:0-23558 GCF_000690535.1 Cariama cristata | reverse complement strand
CCCTGCTTTACCCTTCTCAGTGGGCTTTTCTCTCTGGCGTGGCAGGCAGCATGTATCCTCATCTCACATACGTTCTTCTCTACATGCAAGAATCCTTACAGAAAATTCATAGAATCATAGAATCATTATGGTTGGAAGAGACCTCAAAGATCATCAAGTCCAACCGTATACCTGATGCCACCATGTCTACTAAACCATGTCTTGAAATTCATAGCAATGGTCCTTTGTCTAGAGGAGGTGAGCAAGAGAATGGTTTCTCACGTTGATGTTTCCTGGTTTTCTCTCTAAAACAATGCATGCATGCAGCAAAGAGGTGCATAAATGCAAGCGGCATGCAGGTATTTTGAAGATTAGTTGCCCCAGCTGGATCCATGAGATGAGCTCCAAAGTTCATTTCTGGTTGAAATTTTCTGAATTACATTGGAAAAACAGAAAGACATTATTCCATGAAATAGTGTTCACAAACCATTTTTTCGCTGTTGTCTGAGTAGTTTTCTCTGTCACTTCAGACCACAGCATGTTTAGAGGCCAGAGTCCTGCTGTTTCAGTTTTATATTTTTATTAACTAAGTTAAAAAACCTACCTGCCTACTTTTGCTGTGGGACATGTGCATATTGCTTCTTGAGGGAGTGCAGTATTTCTCTGTTCATAGATTCCTTTGTGTTGTAGACACAAGCACCCTAAATCAAAGGAACTGATAAAAAAATAAGCAAGCGGGTGGTACTGGATCCATCTAGATTTTTAAACTTATTTTCTTCTATCTGCAACTTCCTCAAGGGGCAGTAGAGGGGAAGGTGCTGATCTCCTCTCTGGTGACCAGTGATAGAACATGAGGAAATGGAATGATGCTGCATCAGGGGAAAATTCGTATTGGACATTAGGAAAAGGCTCTTCACTGAGAGGATGGTCGGTCACTGGAACAGGGTCCCCAGGGAAGTGGTCACAGCACCAAGCCTGTCAGAGTTCAAGGACCTTCTGAACAATGCTCTTAGTCATATGATTTAGTTTTAGGTTGTCCTGTGAGGAGCAGGGAGTTGGACTTGGTGATCCTTATGAGTCCCTTCCAACTTGAGATATTCTACGATTCTACGATTATCTGTTTCCGTTCTCTTAGATTCAGCGGTCTCCATCATTGTGTTTTGTCATGTTTGCCTAGATCTTAGTAGAAGTTTATATTTTCGAGAATGTGTTGTAATGCAAAGAACAGAAAATGTGTGTTTATTTGCAAATCTAGCTATGCAGATGCTTTGGGAGGTACAAAAAAAGAATAGAGTTTATACATAAACCAGCTGATTTTTCTCTCCATGTTTCCTTTATAAGAGAGGATTTCAGAATAAATCAAACAAAGCTAGTTCGTAGGTCAAGGAGCAGAAATAGAAATCTGTCCTTGTAGAATTGCTGGTCATAATCCAGTCTTGGTCTGTGGTGGCGCTCTCTATCTTTCATCACTCTGCCATGAAAGTTAATATATCTTATGGCCCTTTAGAGGCCTGAGAGAAAGGTGAATTTTGGGATTTCATCCCAGTTTCTTATGAACAACTATCTGGTTCAGTAAAAACATGCCCTTGACTGGCACAAATTGGTGTCCTTTTTGGCCATCCTAGCCCCGTAGGATGAAGAATGAAGTGACTTACAGAACACTTTAACCTTCCAGCTGTAAGAACAGACCTTTAGATTAAGTGGAGACAAATGGAGGATGCTGCCCAGTTCTTTTTTCTGGACCTATGGGTTTCTCTACGTAGAGAATTTGTATTATTTTAATTAGGTAAAAGAATATCAAATTACACTTCTTACAGTATTGAAGAGGTATTTTTGCCTGTGTAATGGCTATTCTGTCAGTTAAACCACTAACTTAATTTATACAGACTGCTGGTTGACATATGCAGCTAGGATATTTCTTCAGCCATGAAGGCTGAGGGGAAGGGAGGGAGGTCAGACTTCCCAGTATTCGTGGAGCGTTCCTGGTTTTGTTTGATCCTGTCTGGAAGAAAGCTCAGGGTTTTCTGGTGGGCAGAGGCATGCTTACGTAGCTGCTCTGTTCTGTCAGACAGCAAAGGATGCCTGATGAGGAGTTATCTTACTTGGGCATGCTCTTGAATTCATGGTACCTGCATTCTGTATAGGCCCAATTAAGAGAACAGGGGTGCTTTTGTTTTCAACTCATGAAAAAGTGTAGTTAGCCAAGACAGTAGCTGAACACCAACAATGTATAGCAGAAAGCTTTTTTTGTGGAAGTGGCAATACGTGTAGTTTTGTTGGGGAGGAATGGCTGTTTTATTTTTTTTAACTGTTGAAGAACTTAGCATAGACTCTACTCTTTGCTTTTTTCATGGTTTCAAAATCTTGTGCTGTTAACTTTGCTGTCATGGAGAAAGAGACAGAAACCGACTCTGACTAGGTTTTTGGAGGAGACTTGCCTCTCTGTCACAGGGTCATAAATTTCCAGCTTGAAGATGTTTACCTTGTTCGAGACAGGTCATTAGCTGGCAAAATTAACATGGTACCACAAAGACTAATTTCCAGTTCACTCATAGGGAACTGAACCATACACTGTTACGTGCACGTTGGTTTTGGGAGCAGAGCAGTACCTTGCATGGCCAAATCAATGTATCTTCACCAATTTTGGGGTTTAACTGCAGGGTCAGACAAAAATCTGCCTGCCTTTTCTTCCCCAGTCTCTAGTCTTTTATCCTTTCTTTCCAGCCTGTGAACAAACAGTACTGCGGTTCTCCTGAAGAGACGTGTGGTTTTGGGGTGGTTAACCCAGCAGTGACACAGAACGTGCACTGCAACAGGGGGAGGACAACCATCCTTCCTTGGCGCCCAGCATCTGCATGTTCTATCACCTTGCTGGCAGGTAGTGGCTCATGCAGCCAGACTGAGAGCTGTCTGCCGCCCTCCTTGCCCCTCACCCCAACCCCTGAGAAATGCTATAAATGGTAATCCATGTGCCTCTTGAACTAGAACAGGGTCAGGACAGGCTTCTTTCTGCCCAGCTCTGTGACTTGTGAGACACCCACAATATTCTTGCTGACTTCTGTTCCAGGATCAAGGTTGTGTTTTACCTTCATCTTTTTTAGCACTTTAAAGCTACAAACCCGAAACTTGTATATGATCAGCTAGTTAGGAAATGAAGTGTGTGTTAAGAAGTGTTTCGGAATAGATGAAAGGGAAAACTGAAGAGGTGGCTGTGTATTTATGCTGAAAGAAACCCCAGACTTCTGTGGAAGGCTGGAACAGCTTGTGTGGTCTCTTTGTAGCTGATTCGCTCAGTATTTGTAAGTGTATGTGCTTTAAAATCAAACATAGCTTTCTGATGTACAGTGGCAAAAGCCAACGTAACAGGCTTCCCTTAACACATGCAATTACTTTGTCATGACACAGGAGACTCTTTAGGGTATGTTGAAGGAGGCTGGATCTTCAGGGTGCAGACTTTTTTCCTTTAATTCTTTGTCCATACAAATAAAAACACAAAATTATTTTGTGCTAAGTGAAGGTCTGATAGCCCCTGAGAATTGCCCTATTCGAGGCTGCAGTAATAATCTGTTTATCTGCTGAGTACTCACGACTGGAGTGGCTCTGCAGCAGGAGGTGGCTCAGGTGGGCACAGAGCTGGATTTGAGGGCTTCACTGGTGCCCGGGGCCCAGGCTCCACTTTCTGAAGGAGCCAGCTTGGCTCCCACTGCATAGGAAGTCCCAACAGAGAATTGACTGGTTTTCTTAAACTGTTCTTCACAATAGACCAGAGGTATGGCTTGAATCAATCACCGTCCATTATTTTTCTTATGGCATAGGAGCAAATACCAGGCAAAATCAGTGGGTTGCATGATACCTGCTCTCTACTTTCACCCTCATGGGTCCACTGTAAAAACTTAGAGCTATTTTAAGCCTAGGGAATTCTACTTTTTGTTGTCTCTGCTATCGGTTTGTAAGGTTTCTAGACATCTCTTCTGAAGTTCTTGGAAAGTGGAAGACGGAGAAAATCTTTCTATATTTAAGTTATAAGGAAGCTGCCCCTTTCAGAATAGGTGCATGATGTCTTGCTGCCATGCTGAGGACAGTTGTCAGGGTGTACACTAAAGCTGTGCTGAAATTTTAATAACAGGTTAAAGGGAAGTATGAAAAGGCTCTCTGGTGTCAAAACTATTTGGTCATGGTGGGAACAGAGAAGGTTGTTTCTGCTGCTTGTGTGAAGGTACATCAGGATACATTGAGCAATATCATCAAATGATACTGGGTCACTCGGGGAAGCCCCACTTAGTTGGAGGCACGCATCACATGGCTGATTTCTAGAAACAGAGTAGCATGTCTCCACTCTTTCCTTCAAGAAAGCTTGCTGAATTGCTGCAGTTGCGGTGCTTTATAATGCCTACCCAGGCATTCAGAGAGATATGCTAAAAGTTGTCATTGCTGTGTGTTTTTGTTGATGTTTTCTTGCTCAAATTGGAAACAAGCAGGCCCATTTCTTTCAGCAGCTGGGTTTTTGGTCACTTGCAGTTCAGAGGAAAATAGAATTCTTTGTATATTTACATAACTGTTAACATTTAAGCCCTGAAATGTTTGAACTAATTCTTCTGCTCCTCAATGTTATTGGTGCAGACTCCTGTAAGTGCTCAGCAGTCCTAAACATGACCTTTTTAATATGTTATGGACTGGTATGAAATTACAGCTGAAAAGGTTTTAATAAAGCTTCATGAAAACTTCATTCTTGAAAAACTTTGAAAATTAGAAGTATTCTTATGAAGAGTGCATTTATTTGGAATACATATTTTTTGATTGTAGCCAGTGTAAGTGTTACAGGTTTTTTAGCAGCTAAATATGAAATAACATATAGCAGTAAGGCTAATGGTGAAAAAGACCTTTCTTTTATAGAAAAGATATTCGATGGGCCTCAACTGTTACAGCTTATTGGTTGAATGGTCCATCAATACTGTCTTAGTAGCTATATTTTTTCTTTTTTTTTTTTTCTGAGAGACATAGCTGTAATTTCTTTGTCTGCTTTCATGCTCAGTCTGTTGGAATATGCCTCTGCTAGTCTAGTTAAGTATGTTTAGGAAAAAACTGACAGCAGACCAGCTTTCCTGGCTCCACTAGTCCATTTAGAGACTTGTCAATCAACATTCCAGCCCTGTTGGATGCAGCATCCTGGTAGGGACTGCTCTGGCTCTTGGCAGCGAAGCCTCAAGGGAAGCAGCAAAGAGGCAAAGTGCTAGAAGCACTTCTGGAGGGAAGGGGATATAAAATGCTTTCTCAATGTTTGCAGTATTTGGCTGGTTTGTTTATCTGATGAGATTTTAGTGGGGAGAATATAACCCATCATCTTTTGAGGCAGGCTGGTAAAGTTGGTGTGGGTACACTTCTGTCCTTCCCAATTCTGCTGCTTGTTTCACTGCAGCACCTGTTCTCAAGTGCTGTGTCATTAGCATTGTTAACTGTTTTCAAAAAGGAAAATATATTTGTTTTAAACTTAAAACTTCTAGTTCCTGTAGTATTTAGAACAATTTTATTCTTTTCTGTGCAACTGACTCTCCTATTGCTTAAAATTGCCTATTGGTAAATAAGGATGAACATTTGAAAATTCTAGAAATCTTTAAGTTGGGTCCATGGTGTCACCTTAGTGTCAGATGAACATGAGAAGTCCTTTTCGTCAGCAGCTGGGTCAAACTCTGCAGTGAACATGTGATACAGCTGGCAACGTGTCTCTGGCTTCTGTCGTGCCATTTCTGGCTCTTCCTTCATACATATGCTCTTGCTACTTGAGTTCCTTCCATTGTGTGCATTAGTGCAACAGCAAATCCATGGCAAGTATGATTTATACAGCATTTGAATGTAAGGAATGTTGTACCTGTTTGTAAAAGCAGAAGGTATTTTTAAACAAGTTGTTTGAAGTGGTGATGGCCTTCAGCTGTGCAGACCTTTACCATCATCTACTGAAGGAAAAGTCTCATTACTGGTGGTGTTCGCTCCTTGTTGCTTCTGTGCACTATGCAAGAAGAGCCATTAGCATCGTACATAGGCAGGTCACAAAGCACATGGCTGTGGGCAGTTTTGTAAGCACATGCAAATGGAAAATATGTATTGGGAAGCATTTTTCCTTTTGACTTTGAAATAACTCAGTAATGTCTAGCTGGCTGGTAGGACCCATGAGAAAAGGTAATGTGAATTTTACATCTTCCACAGTTGTATCAGTTCATGTAGTGGTCATTTTAAATAGTGACCTTGAGATTTTTATCACTGCATAGATTAAGAGATTAAAATAATAAAGATTAAGTCAGTTGATTAAAAGTGCTATAAAAAGCACAATCAGTGAGTAAGTAAATTACTCAAATGAGTCAAGAAATTTAATTGGGAAACAAAATATGTCCAACAAATGTGCTGCTGTTTGACTAGGTATGCAGAAGACTATTGGTTATTTTTCAAAATCAGTGCATTTGTTCTCCTGAAATTCAGAAAATGAATAAATGTATTTATTTTAAATGCATTTTTTTAAGTTGGTTCAGTACATAAATCAGAGGAATTTGAGTCGGTGCTTTTTTTACCCCCTTGCCATCAGCTGACTTTATACACTTGGGTAGTGTTACTTCTTTTTAAAGGATGCACTATTGACAATAATCTTGCAGTAAAGGGATGTTGTAATACTTCATTAATGTCTTTAAACCACCTTGATATGGTAAGAACTTAATGAAAAAAACCACCGACCCAGACTTTTCAAAATGCTGTGATATGCACCTCAAATTCTTAAATAGTTTACAACACAGAATTATTTATGTAGTCGCCCCACTTTGCCTGTATCCTTTGCTTGGTCTTCTGCTAAAAGGCATTGTGAAGCTAGATTTTTTTTTCTTTTGTTTGTTTTCATAAAGAAGGCAGATAAACGAGTGTCGAACAAATAAGCCTATTTTCATCAATAAAAACCATTAACAGTTTAAGTAAATATTTAGCTCATTATTCTAATAGTGCAATAATATTCTGAAGGAAAGGGCATGGCACTGCTTTAAGAAAATTAACTCCTTGATATGTTGAGATATTTAGGACTGAAACTACTGGCTGAAAATCATGAGGGCATTAAAGAAGAAAGCTTCCTTATTGTTACATTTTCTTGGAATTATAAAGCTAAAGAAGCCTCGGCATCATTTCTGGAGTCACATATAGAGACATCTTATGCTAGTATGTTATGATAGGGAGATACTAATGGAAAATGGCTTGTTTCAGTTGCCAAGAAGAGCAAGTGAACTGGTTAGGGAAACAGATTTCATAATTCAGTTGAGCTGTAATTGCAAATTTGAAGATAGGTTGGAGCCTTGTGTCACTGAGCATGGCCTTAAAGAAAGAACAAACAGTTGTGCCTTTTGTTTCTTGAGTTTTTTCCCATAAAATCACTCTTTTTGAGTGATTAACGAAATACAATTCAGAGCCCTCTGATTATTTTGAGTTTTTTGTAAACCATGCTGTTCTCGGTGCTCTCAGCTGGCATAATGGCGGTTCACGTGCTGGTGGTAAGAAGGGTACAAAGATTGGACTGGGCACTGTTGTTCCATGTGTCGCAGAAAGACATGTTGCCACTGGTGTGCCCCATTTCCATCTTCAGTCGGATCTGGATCACAGCCTCACAACCCCTAAGTCCGTTTCCTCTTGGGCTGGGGAGAGTGTGGTGGAACAGCAGTAGATGGGTTTATGACAAAAGAAGATTTATTTGTTGCGTGTTCCCTTATGTAACACAAAGTTATATCAAAGTATATCGTAAATATACTGGGGTTATGTAGATATGAAAGGTACAGAGCAGGAAGATGGTGATGTAATTCTGATCAGCAGAGCTAGGGAGTGATTCTTGTTTTAGCTTCTCTCTATAGTGCCTGAGAATCAGGATGTTGAATCCATCTCTAGTGCTTCTGTAAAACTAACAGACAAGCCAAGGTTGCAATATCTTTCCTCTAGCACATGCACACAGATGCGCAATCTTCCTCACAGAGCTCATGGTATAGGAGACCTAGGCAGCAGAACAAGGCTATTCAGTTACCAGACATTTGCCTTTTCTGAAACCAATACTGATTTACACACACACTTTATACTAAAAGTGTATGAGAGAAGCATCTATGGAAAACTGCATTAGTACAGGTTTTGTTCCCTTACAACTCACTGCTGGAGAGCTTGCTTTTTTGCAGTTCAGTGATGCTTGTGGTTTTTATTTGTTCTTTTTCTCATTTGTTTTGCATGTGATCCTCTGTCTTTAGTGTTGACTCGCCTGCTCGTCTTATCCGGTATTTTCATGTAGTTAAAACGTCTGATAAAGAGGTGCTGGTCTTTGCTCTAGTATTTACTGTTTTCCTTTGGAAAAGAAACTGCAGTGGACAAATGGGGCAAAGGTGACTCCCTTTCATTCTGTTTATTGTAAGTAGGCATGGCTAACATGGTTTTAATCTCTCTGTCAGTGTATCTAGTGCTTCTTAAAATGTGAGCTTAATAAAATATTTATAAAGCCTCTGATGGAATGAGCCATGTAAGTGCAAGATAATTCTATTAATTAGGGATCTCTCAATCTCACAAACACTAAATTGGGAGGGGGGATTAGCTGAATACAAAACGCACAGCTTGAGCCTTTTAATTTTTTGATAAATAAAACAATCTTTGATACTGAAAGGGACTGTAGAGAATTGAGCTATACATAACCATATCCAGATAAACAAAAATCACAGTCCCAAAAGACAGAAAATAGCTCAGTACTCCCCTCTATCCTCTTGAAAAAGACCATTTGTTTTGAATCTTCATTGCAGATGAGATTTTAATATACTTAGTGTACCTGCTTGTGGAGAAGGCCTTTTTATAATCACACTTGACTGTAAAAAAAAGAAAATAGTAATAGAGATACCACCTATTTCAGGTTACAGCATTTTCTACATTTAAAGGATATCCTCAGTTAATGTCCCGTATTTCTGTAACACCCCCTGAGCTCTGTTCCAGCCAGTGGAGAGTGTGCCAGGGAGACAGAATTCTTGGTGGATGGGGATCTGAAGTAGAGGCCTGTGCACAGAAGGGGGAGAGGGATTCGTGGCTGGGCTAACTCATGGAGACTGCTCAGGTTTTTAAAGTAATGAAGTCTCTATTAATGTATTACAACAAACGACCTGTGCTGATTTGCAGGTCCTCTACTGCTTGCTTATGGTGCTGAGTGAACTATCAAATTTAGGTCTAGTGGGAACATACTTGTGCGCTGAGTAATACACAGAGACCAGCCTTGTCTCCCCTTAGTTATGCTGTGTCAAGGGTGTCTGACCAGGAATCCTGTTTACATTCTTTAGATAGGTGATTAGTTTTCATTTGGGAGCTGAATGCCCTTTGCCCAACATGCAGGACCGCAGTAATTCTACTCCTGGGTTGTTTCAGTTGAAGCATGTATAATTTTTTTCGGTTCTCTCTGTCCCTTCCCTTTCTAGGTCCCTTTCTTTCCTACTCCTCTCTTCACCGCCCTTCAGTACAACAGTGCATTTTCATTGCATGTGATTGCAGGCATGTCTGGATGAATATTAAGATAGACAAAAAAAAGTCTGAATTGCCTGGCAGAATCTGCCAAAGCACGTGGGCACTGAATGCTGTCTCCCAAGGGTCAGAGGAGGTATGCATCAGAGTCAGAGAAGTCATGTAGGCATGGAAAAGAGTGCGTCAGCTCCTTCCTCAACCAGTATCAATCAACTTGGTTCCAAAGGAACTACGGTTTCTGCATTAATAGTTTTGAGCATCCTTATTTTTGTATATATCTAAAGTTTGATAGCTGCTGTATGTTCTGTTTTGCTTTTAAATTCCTAGATTGTACAACCGTATGAGAATTTTAACTTCCATTGTTGTGGAGAAAGGCTTGAAAACCTGCATGCCAGCAACTGAAAATAGAAAGTGGATCATGTGAACTTCAGAGTCATATACATGCATTTCAAATGTCACAAGGTCTATGCAAAATTTATGGCATGCTGAATATCTGGCTCATCGTTTGGAAAAGATGGGTTTGGTCTGAGGCTTTATATCACTTCAAATTCTGGATCTGTTGCAAGGTTTTGCAGAACTCATAGATGAACCTGTTGTCTAAACTAGGAATAACTTGGCTGAAGTCTGAGGATTAACCCCAGAGTGAATATGTACAATGTCAAAACACTAAAAATAGTTATTTCCTTTTGGCATCTCTCTTTTTGTGCTTTGTGTTTTATGGAGAATAGCAGGGAATATTAACAACAAAAAATATTTCTTTAGGTTGAAATAATCAAAAGTACTATTATTTTTTAAAAAGAGAGGGTGTTGTGAGGCAGGAGGATATTTATACTGTGAATTTAACTTTGTCTTCCTCTTATATTGATGGTATAGCTCCACCTTCGGGAGAACTTTCATGATGTGTTTAATCCAAAGTGCAGGCTGCTGAGAGCAGAGTCCTGGTACTTTCCCAGCCCTACCTATTGTTTGCTGCCACCTTCTTTGAGTCAGATCTAATGATTGTGTGGTCACATGGGGAATCTCACTGTAAGAGGTGACTGAAAATCAGTATTTAGAAGGTTAGTTCATGGTCAGAACAGCAAACATGGTCTGATGCACTGAAAGTGGTGGACGTATGCGGTTTGGGGAAGAAGCTCTCAGGGGCAGCCTGCCACTAGACTAAGCATATCAAGAAAATGTATCCTTAGGTTTAGGTCAACTTCAGTCTAGCGTTGGCATGAAAAAGATGACTTGCTGTAACCTGTGGCCATTCTCATGAGCTCCTGAGTGGCCTGCTGCTGAAGTGGCATGCACCGCTGCTATCTCCCCTGCTAGTGCTAAGGTTCAAGGAGCTGCACTGCATGCCATTTTGGAGAGCTGATGCCACTGAAATTATTGGTATAGCATGAGGCTAGTTTACCATGAGCCATGTGTGTGCTTGTGCTGTGGAGCTGTAGAGCAGGCAGGAGAAGGCAGAGCCGTGGGAGGCAGGAGCTCCACAGGCTGCGAGCCACTGGTGCTTGCATCAGCTGGCAGTGCTTGTGGAACAGCAGCCATAGCTTTCTGTCCTGCAGGAGAGCAGCTGCTTCCCGGATTTAATTTCCCCAATTGGTGTACCAGAAGTTTTGCCAAGCGTGCAGCCTTGCCACATGGTGTGTAGGAACGGGTTAATTTCAGCGTGAAGAAAAAACTACCTACCATCTAGCTGTGTCGTCTTTTTCTGTGCAGTCAAAAGCTCCGTGTGTTGCTAGTGTATTCTGTGCTAACATGAAATTCCCAGACTCGTTGATTAGTGAAGCTAGACAGTAGACAGGGTCCAAGTGGCTAACCATGTGAGAAATTCAGTGACTGTAGGCTACTGTTAATTAACCTAGAATCTAGCAGCATGGCATTGTGTCTGTGTGATAAGTTATATGATCTTCAGCAGCTCAATTAAATCAAGGAGTGAGACACAGAGCAGACGTAACTAAGCAAAATAAACAGACAACTTGAGTCAGCCTTCATAATTTGGTGTGGCATCACGTAAATAAATGCAATAACTTGTTTAGCATAGTTAAGGAGTTTGCTGCTCGAGAACTTATTTGCATGACATCTCATTTTGAATAGGTTAAGTTATGGCAAATTAGGTCTGTGTCTTCAGTCTGATGTATTCTGCAGAAAACAGAGAAAAAATCCTCCATCAGAGATAGGTCATTTGTAAACTGAAATTCTGCATTTGTTTTCTGTAGCAACAAACTGCAACATATGGATTCCATGTTTAAATTATTCACTTCCATACCATTGCTGTCACGTTAGCATTTCTTGATGTGTGTGTGTGAGATAACGTTAACCGTCTGTAATTGCTCTTATTTTTAACTGTTATTCTTCCATTACTTACTAGACTGTTCTGTCTAAGATACATAAGTGTACATATGGGTTACAGTCTTCTATATTTAGAGGAGATAAGGCTGTTGTCCTTGCCATATTTCAGTGTGGGTAATTGGTTTCT
The DNA here is from genome assembly GCF_000690535.1 of Cariama cristata. Classification (NCBI taxonomy): domain Eukaryota; kingdom Metazoa; phylum Chordata; class Aves; order Cariamiformes; family Cariamidae; genus Cariama; species Cariama cristata. Next base: position 11,617 of record NW_009601922.1, on the reverse strand, counting down.
GTCTCTAAAATCATACTGAGTCTTTGGTTGCAGGAAGTGGTTTGCACCCACTTTGGTGTGGGTGTGTAGACTGGAAGTACTCAATTGTACTTTGGTATCCTTTTAATAAAATAAGATCTTTATTGCATATGCCTATTTCACTCATAAGGACCTGAATTCATATGTGGGACGAAGCTTATACTTTTGGGCCCATTGCAGAGGTTTATTGCCTATCAAGACTTTTTAATCACTGTCTAATTGGAAGAGAGTAACAATTTCAAGAAGTGGCTGTATTTTGAAATGTTGGCACGAAAAAATGCCATGTATCAGTAGTTGTAACTCCCCAGATGAATCTTGTTCCCCCTCCCCGCCCCAGGTTACTACACAGCAGCAAATCGTGGAATGGGCACACAGACAGTTGCTGTGAAAGCTAATGAAATTGGGTCCTAGTGTACCTGCATCCTCTGTCCATATGTTCACTCTAATTTACAAAGGTGGTCTGTTCTTTATATAAATAAAACATTTAAGCCAGAGGTGGTCACGAGCAGCAGGTAGATGTTCCTGTCTTCCCTGGAATCCAGCCCATATGTCAGCCCAGTCCTCAGAAAGGGGCTTTGCTGGTACAATTCACTCTTGTTGGACATAGCACAGTGGAGAGCAAAGTCCTTTGCTGCTTCATCCATCCCCCTATACCAGACTGTTAATTGAAGTGCTACAGAGAACCCAAGATTTCTTCCAAGACCAAAAATAAATGGCTCTGAGAAGGCTGTCTCTTCAAAGCACCACCTGGTGATCCCTGCAATAATGATACTTGATGTGTGTGAGTGTATTTCTGTGATTTCTGTTCCATTCAGGCTAAGGAAGTACTGGGGGTTTGGAGTTATAAATGATTACACTGAAAATTTTCTTAGGTTTTGAAATAATAGAAATTGTCATGTTTCACTAATAGCCTTCTAAAAAGCAAATGATAGTGAAAGCAATCTGGTAAATAAACGATTCATTCAGTTCATTGGCTTTGTTCATATCTGCTTCAGATTTTATTCATACAAAACCTCTTCACTTGTTGAAAACGCTGTTGCTTGCAATCGTGGTGGTATTAGGTGGCCTTTCACTAGTAACTTCGAAGATACCTCCAAGGTGTGTCATAGCCACATCTGCTTCATTGTCACTTTTTTCTAAACCATCTACTAATGAGGTGATTTATTTTTTTCCTTATTTACATGAAGCACAATTTCAGACTAGACTCTTCAGGCACATGGCTTACTTCTGTCAAAATGCTGCCAATAATTTCAGTTGAAGAGGATGGCGCCATGCATGGGAAATGCTTCACAACAAAGCTGATGGATGGATCTGGCATAAGCTTTGTTTTGTACTTCTGTTCTTGGATTGAGAGCTAAGAAAATCTCTCTGATTTCTTGTTTGATGAATATAGTAGATGTAATACTCCTCTCAAGCAGGCTTTTTGTTGTGAGGATGTGAATGACATTGGGGCTTTTTGCCCCGGGTGCAGTGTTTAAGCTGTCAATAAATTAAAAAAAAAAAAATCATAGTAGGCATTTCGAATGTCTTCTTGCATAACTGAGGGAAGCACCTGCCTTCATGCTTTGCTTCATGCTGGATCTTCTCTGTGTTTTCCACAAAAGTAACCTTGCCCTCTGTAATCTGAAAAATGAAAATTGGAGGAGAACCTTAATTTAAAAATATTAAGAAAGTCAGGAAGCTGTGAGAAATATATCCCAGACAGAACTGCGTGTGACTTTGCAAGAAATGTCCCTGCAGGACCAGCTTCTCTCTTGTCCCAGAAGCTACTCAAATCTGCTCCACAGAGACAGAAAGCACTGGTATTCTGACAACTTTTTCTTATGGTTTGTTTGTGGCTTTTTAGTCTACAATGGAACTAATAGAATTGCTTATCTTGCCCAACGAATTTCTAAACTAGTTTCACTTGCATAGTTGCTTTTAAGAAGTTGGGATTTAAGCATCTGCTCTGTATTTAAGAAGTGGGTTGTGATAGTGTGCCTCAGTGTTCAGTCCTGATGCAGTGAAATAACTTGATGGAGGGTTATAGAACAAACAATTAAGTCATTGAGGTCACCCCTGCTTTGACAGAAGCAAGTAGAAGGAGCCTTTTCTTCCACAGGGAAGTGCAAATTTAGTGTAAGTTGGACCTTTACTCTAGGAAGGGGATACTGCTTTTCAGTGGTATCATGGTAAGTACAAATTGGCATCACGTGATGTTAAACTGAAAATTAAGCATATAGCTAAGGTCCTGCTCTGCTTCTTAGTTGTTAGCCTAAACCTATAAAAATTGTTCTGATTCAAGTATAATGTATGTTTCTCAATGGGGAAATTTCATAGTAAGTGTTGTTGGAAGATGTCATGTGTAGCTGGCAAACAGCAACACTGGTAAAAATGAAGAGTATCTAGCTTTTCTTCAGGAGTTTTCGTCAGCAGACCTCAATTAATTTCACAAGGAGGGAAGGATTGTTATAGACTGTTTCAAGTACAGAACTGAGTAGCTTTCTATGAATTTTTCCCTGTGTTGTTTCTGTGTGGAAGGGGTTTTTGGTTTGGTTTTTTTTTTCCCTACTGAGAGAGCTGTGGCCTGTGTCCTACTGGTGCAGTGTGTGTTCAGTATGGTGCAATTTGTTCACCAGCTTACATGCCTTTCTTGCCTTCTGGAAATCCTATATTTGATAGCAGCAGAGCTTACATGTGCTATTGTAGAGTTTTGAACCAACTTCTGTTTCCCCTGTAGGTGAAAGTGTTGTGTGAAAAGAGCAGTATACACCGAGAGATCTGGTGTCAGGGAGTCACTTCTCTAGAGGATTAAATGAAGCCTTCAAAAAGGCATCCTTTTCCCTTTTATTTACAAGATGCATAACCCAAACTGCTGACTCTGTTCATGGGACTTTTTTTTTTTCTCTCTTTACAAGAAGCCTTAAAATACAGCTGCTTATGTTTATTTGCTTGGATTCTTCTCTTTTATTTGTAAACACAGTAGTTTGACTCCAACAACTAGACAATCAGCTGGCAAAGAAATGTTGCTCTGAAATGCAGCCTAGGTGAAGCTATCAAACTGGACGGTAGCATGAGCCAGAGTCCGTGTTTGTAGAGCAGAGGAAGAAAACCGCATTGCACAATGCCTGTCTGCTTTTTCAAATTCTGCTATCGTTTTAAAAATCTGTGCCCCACATGTCAGTCATCCCTTGTTAAAACAAGTCCTCTGACCAAGAACCTTCATTGAATAAGAATTACAGTAATGTGATCCAAAAGCTCACAGACTGGGAACTCCTCAAAAAGCCAGTATGGGAGGAATTTTTTTTTCCTTCATTTGGCTTAGAGTTAATATATGCAGCTTCTCAGGCGTGAGGGGACGAGGGGAAAAAAATAGATTGTGAAATTATTGTTAATCGAGATGCTTAGAAGTGAGCAGTCATGTTTTCCCAAATTGTGCAACTGATTCAAAAATAATGTATTTTAAAAATGATGCCTTTGGGGTTTGTGCCTTCCAGATAAAACACTCATCTCATTTTCATGTTTTTCTCAGCAATCCCAAGAATTTTAAAACTACTGTTTAAAAGATACCAGCAATTCCTAAATCAGTCTTTTCTTCCTGTTTCTGGAGTTTTCATTGAAAACATCTAGCATCACTAGAACTGGAGAATTTAGAAGCAATATTATTCCTGTAAATTGAATTCCTTCTTTCCTGTGCCTTTCCTCTGCTCCTGCTAAAATGTTGGAATACTTTGGCAATGTAGCACAGTGAGGGATGACAGTGTGAATAACAGTATTGGGTAAATTTACTAAATGCTTCTAAAAACAGGACTACAGGTTGTTCAGTACAAAGGCAGAGATGAATCCAACAGTTAAAAAATTGCATTGCGCATGCAAATTTCAAAACAAGACCAGATTTTCCTCTGAAAATTGTGCCAGCCTCTTCAGGAGAGGGCAGGAGTCCACGCTGAAATTTCTACATGCTTTAGTGCACATGAAAACATTTTCGGTCATGGCAGTATCCCACCACGCTTCAGTTGAGAAATAATCCTCCATTTTTCATCATCCTGAAGTTGTTCACCCATATTGCTCATGATGATACACCATGATGAACAGAAACCAAAACTCCTGGAAAGGATCACTGTAGTAAGTGTGCTTTGCTCTGTCACTGGTATTTTCTGAGACTATCGTGTTTGCCTCCTGGCTGGCAGGCAAAGATTAAAATCCTTATTGTTGGAAGGCATGGCTGTGCTGGCATGTGCTGACAATGGGGCATAAGCGCAAGGCAAAGACTTTGAACATAATACTGAAATCTCCCTCAAGTTGGGCTCGGACAGTTTTGATTTCTGAGTAGAATCCATTACGGTTTGCAGGTGGGAGAAGTGATGCTATGGAGGAAGGAATTCAGGAGGGCTCTGGTATTTCAGCTACAGCTCACCTCTAACTAACAAGTTCATATCAGAAAATTAGAAAATCTGCATAAGTATTAATAATAATGAAGTAGGATTTTCTGTATTCGCTGTATAATTGGTCTTGCTTCCAAATTATATACTGTTCCTGATTTCCAAACTTTGCATTAATGTGATGTAGAAAAGATTTTGTCAGCCCTTGTGTATGTTACTTAGCGTGTTGCTTCGTCTTCTCTTTCCAGCACTTACAGAACCCTGCAAACTTCCATAATGCAGCGACAGAGCTCCTGGACTGGTGTGGAGACCCCAGAGCCTTCCAGAGACCATTTGAGCAGAGCCTGATGGGTTGTTTGACGGTATGTCTGTTCTCTCTGTGGTGGTGGTTCCTATCCTGTGTCTTATACCATGTGCAGTCTGTCATGGCCAAGGGAACTTGATTCTCAGAATCTGCATTTTGTGGGGGTTTTTTTGTCATTTTATGTTAAACACATGAAACCAGATCCTAACTGCTGTTTATTTGACTCCATTACTTAACAAGAAGCAAAATGCAGTAGCAGGAAGTTAAATCATGAAAGGGAAAACCATTTATAGTTAAATTACCTACAAATACACAGGCTAGGTTGCTTGGTATGCACATACAATACTTATTTTCATGGTTTGGAATTGCTAAGCGAGCTGTGTTCTTATGGAGTTAATGGACTTCCCAGGCATTTATTTTCCTTTGCTCACTTTTGGTGGGACTGGAGGCCTACTTGTCTTCTATCCTATGTATTCTGTACTTCAGGCTAAACAGTGTTTCTGACATGCGTGTTCGGCTTACTTTGTTACATATATTGACTGCAAGTCTAATCCTGATGTGCTAATTCCAACAGTTCTACTGACTTCAGTGCTTTTCTTTCCATTCACTCTTCATTAAAACCACTGTAGTTCCTAAAGCAACTTCATTATAATGCATTAAAAATGTATTTTAATGTGTACACAACAGAAATGTATTTTCATGTGTACACAACAGCATTTTTTGTTTTGAAAGTTTTATTTACCATGCACCCACATGCAGGATCCAGTCCAAAATTGTTAAGTGGAGTCAAGACTTTAGAAGAATTAAATTTCTGACTGGAGTAGGAGTGCTCAAAAGCCTCACTGCAATTTGCAGAACAAGTTGATGTAAATAAATAATCACAAAGGAGACAGAGATTTTAAAATGATTAATGAAGAGATCGTCATTGTATTTGTTGGGGGGGCAGAAGTGCACGGGTTGTTTTTATGCATTATGTAGCCGATGTATGTAAAACAGATGCTAAGACTGTGATTTAGTTGCCAGAAATCCAAATGTTAAGGAATGGCTCCATCTTAATGTGCTCAAGTGTATAGCATCCTTCAGATTTCTATGTCAGAAAGTTAGAATAAATCCAGTGATATAAGGAGGTTCATATCATTCTTCCAATCAGGAAAAAAAAAAAAAAAAAACAAAAAACCACAACTAAAGAAAGTTAGAAATGTTAGTAGAGTCCAAAGATAAGCTATTTAACAATTCTGTTTGAAGTGGAAGTTATCTGTAACCTCAATCATAAGAAAGTGTGCGTATGATCTGATGTGACCATAAATACATTTTATTTATACTTTTTTAAAACTTTGGTAGCATTTTCAGGTTAGTATTTGAGAAAGGAGACATTCAGCTCAAGTATACTTAGGCAGCCTGCACGCTTTTCTTTCTACATAAGCAGATCTTCAGCCCTGCTGAAGTGCAGGGTCAAAATAAGGTCTGACTGCTAGTGATTCACTGTCTTCACAGAGCATAGGGAAAGCAAGAAAGAAAAGCTCCATGAAAAATAGCAAGGTAAAACACACAATACCTGGTTATCAGAGTTTCTTGAAATGACAATACTATCTTTCTTCTGACAAGGAAGAAAGAAAGAAAAAAAATCCGTATTATTTAAGTACTGTTAAGAGTTGAACAGCATGTGTTCCTATGCTTCGTACTCCTCCCTGAAATCTGAACAGGGTGGCATGAAATTCCCCTTTCCCAAGCTTGTTATGGGAGAGCACTGTCTGCAGGGCAGGACTGACTGGCAGCAGCATCTTTATCACATGTTGTAATCTCATTATATTCCTAACAAGCAAAACACACAGGAACTTAACCAGTTGGCTTATTTCATGTTAGATAAATACACAGGATTTGCAGAATACATACAGATTGCAATGAACATGTGTTTCTTGTTCATAATTTTAAAATCCCTCTAAGGAAGGTATTCTTTAATTTCTTACTGTGTACATCCCTCTTCCTGCTTCCCATTAAATAGACTTAACTACGTGATTGTACCCCAAGAGGTTGATGCTTCCTGTATCTTCCTAATGCGTAGCAGTACGGTGGGCAAGGTCTCCTTTTTTTTTCCCCCTTACAAAAATTCTGTCTATCTGAGCTTGCTCATATATAACTTATTTCTAAATAATACTTTCTTCTTCAAAATTTAGTAAAGGTGGATGTTGAGGCTTGTTGTTCTCTTAACATGAAAATGTGTTTACCTTTTTAATAAACGTGATAGACCTTCAGTCTGTTTCCAGGGAAATTATTCAGAAAGTTGAAAATAAGTGAAAGGCAGTTGAAATACTGGAATATCATGAGTAAATTTAACATTAGCTTGCTTAGCTGTGTGTTCTGTACTATCAGGAGCCAATTTTTCTTAATGCTGACAAAGTTTATCAAGGTTCTTTGTGAGGATTATGCTAAAAGAAAAATGAAAAATCAATATGAAAGTCTGTTCAACCACTAAAATAGGATTATTGTTTTATTTTGCCAGTCTTTAAAATGACCTTCAATAACACATTCCTTTAAAACTTCCATCTTTTTGGATATGCTTTTTAAAGCAGGTAGTGTCTGCTATCATTAAAACATTTGAGCTGTGTGGATTCCTAAAGGCAAGTGCATTTAATCCAGAAATTTGTACTACAAATACTAAAAATGCTTGCTTGCTTATAAGGCTCCTCTGTAAGAAACAGAAGGATTTTTTTTCTTTTATGACATTCTGTTCTGTTAACTCTTTGACCAGGGAAAAAGTGGTGTACTAAACTGTTCTGGAACCATCAAGGGATATGAAATCATCATATCCTACTAGCAGATAACACGATATACACTAATCCAAACTGAAAAATAATAATATGTCATGTCTGCAGAAGGGCAGGCTCTCTCAGGAATGAGCAAACCATCCATTCATACACTGCAAAGTTTAAATGCGTCAGATGTAATGACAGAGCAACAAAATAGATATGTTGTATTATGAATAGCCAATTTAATGGCATATGTGGGATAACAGATTCTTTGCATCATTTAAGTCTTATTTATAATATTTTTGCAAAAATTAACCAATTAGATTTAATCCTATTAATAAAAAGGAAAAAAGTTCAAAATCTTGAAATTATGCTTTAATTTAAGAAGTGATTCTTAGAAAATAGTTCTGTTTATCCTATGCACCATCTTCACATTGGTGCTGTCACTAGTACCTGGTTCACTTTATAACACTGTTACGTTTTTATTCCTGTTGCCAGTCTAACACACCCAGAATGGATGCAGAAGAGTGATCTTAGAAATATTCTGCTTGGTCATCAGCAAAAAAGCTTCCAGCTTCACTTATGGAATCACTGTTTTTGATGATAATATGTAGAATAGGCTGTTACAGAAGGTTTTCTGTGCTTAAATTGTAATGCCAGCACTTACGGAAATTTTGATGACTTGAAAATTTCAGGAGTTAGCTAGACAGCACATGTTGAACGTCAGCACATTTCTAGTCTTCGTTTTTCCTTGGTGATTTTTTTTTGCTTTTAGAATAATACACGTGCGCAGTATACATACTGCCTATTAGCAGCAGATAGTAATTTTTACATATCAGCAGTACTTGATGTTACTGGAGTTACACGGGCTACTATGGGCTGCAGTGACATTGTATGCAGGAAAAAAGGAATGGTTTTCTTATCTCAAGAACAAACTCAGGATTTGTACAACAGCTGAAATTTTACCAGAGAGGTGTCTACTAAGGCATGTTAAACAGGCTTTGTTTAGCTAGTTGAATACTTTGCGTTTGTTATATGGAATCCTTTAAATGATTGCTCTTTTAAAGGTGAAATAACTTCTGTTTGTGATAAAGAACTTAGGCTAATGCTATTAAGGCCTATGAATAAAACTGGAATAATTCTGTGCAGTGCAAACAGTCAAAGAGAAAATGTTTAGGGTACACGGGTAAACCTATGGCTTGTGCTATAAAAAGAAAGTATTTTTTTCATGAACTAAGCCCCAAAAGCTGTGCCCCTTCTGACAAAAATGTGTGTGATTGCATGTGCGTCACCATTCATTTCAAACAGTTCTGGCAGATGCTAATTCTAGAGCTTGCATTTTTGTGCTCACCCGTTACAGAAAATCACCAAAGTGAGTGGGTAATATAAATGTATAAAGAAGTGTATTTCAACAGATAAATAAAAAGTCAAAGAAAAAAGGTTAAGCTTTGAATCTGTTTTCTTCATTGCAAGCTACAGGCTACAGAAAGATTCCCTTAAACAGCTTTGGTGGAACTCATGCAAACAAAGTATCATCTCTCTCTGAGACAATAAATGCTCTTTTTACTTGCCAAGGAAAGCTAGGTGTTATTTTTCAACAGTAGTTATTTTCAAATTGAGTAGAACTGTCTGTAGGCCAGAAACTGAATTAGAGTTGAAATCATTGATTCTATAAATTATTGAAATTGCAGTGGATACGATGTTCTTTGGTATGTAACATTACTTCTTGCGTAGTGTTATGGGGAGCTGATTAAAATAACCTCCTCTTTCCACAAACCAGACTTAGCTGTGTTTTTATTATGGTTGAAACAGTTTCTGATTCTAGCGTTCATAGTTCATAAAGTGCTTTGGGATGAGATTATATTATGGTAAGGTTAATATTCTTGATAAATCTAAGAATATCATTCTCTAAAAACATACCATATATGGCATTACCTTACTGTCTTCTGAAAGAAACAGCTTCAGTTACTCACAGCAGTTAAAACAAAAACTAGTTTGGTTGAACAAGGTTTTCTCACTCTTTTCTGTCTTTTCTCAGATCCACTCTAGTCTCATCCTATAGTTTAAAATGTAAATAGTCTTACTGAGGACATTGGCTATCTTTTGTGTTGGTACTGCAGCAAAAATGGAAACAAGGGGACAGCTGAGAGCAAAATGGACAGATTCACAGGCATGTCTTTAGTGAAGGACAATAAAGGCACCTCTTTGTTCTCTTACTGCGCTTCGATGTTTCAAGGCACCAAGTTCATTGTTCTTCAGCGCTCTTCAGTGTGTCCGAAAAAGAAATAGAAGGGTGAGAGAAGCACAGCTGTGTGCAGTTACTCTGTAACTGTACCTAGAGGCTTAGTCTAAGAAATTAAAATCCAGCACCACAACAGTTTTGGACAGTAGGAGGAATTTAGGTAAGGGGGGTGTGTAGTTCCTTGAACTGGCTCTTGGCCAAAGCACTGCATGTAACAGAGCTTCTTTGGTGAAAACCGAGGTCTCTGATGACCGTGGTTAGGACCTGGGTCTCTCTTTCCATCCAAAAGATGGCACTTCCTACTGCAGTTCGTCTGCAAAAAGCTATGCTGAAATAGTCACTAAAAATGCCTTTTTGCCCCCCACTGTCTTCATGTTCTAGATTCCCTCTCCAAATGTTGAGTCTATCTCAGTCATCAGATGTGGGAAACTCATCCATGTTTGTTTAAGAAATATTTTTCCTTAAATTACAAGAATAACAGCACACAAAGCTGTAGTCCTAGTTGTACTCTATCTGAAGATTATCGATTTCATTTAAATCTTTTGTGCTCCTTGTAGCTCTTACTACATCTCTGTACTGCTGAAGAGAGTTGCGAAAATAACAGGCATCTGTGTTAAACTGAGTAGCTGCTATAGGTTCATGTTTTAGTGATACAGATACATGGTACAATAATCTTTTGAATTGCATTTCTCTTTGGAAAATCCTGGAATTGAGGGGGTTTTTTTAGGTCATTTTAAGGAAAAAAAAAAAAGCTGCTCTCAGTTTGATGATACAAAAATCTTTAGCTCATCTGGTATGTAATGAAGAGTATGCAATCAAAAATCAACATGTGACATCCAAAAAATCAGGTTTCAAATCAGGTTAGGATCTGAATGTGGGTAGTTACAGATAGAAGAGTTGGTTTGGCATATCTATACCCAGAAAATGACAGGATGCAGCTGCCCATTAGAGCCCTAGAAATGTTACATTTAAGCTTTGTATCCAAGACTTCCAGAGCAAAAAGTTAATGTGGAAGAAATTCTGCTTCCATCATCCTTTCCATGCATTTGTTAAGCACAGGGTTTTAGGTGTTTGCAGTGCATCACGGCACTCCAGGGCTCTGTACGTGCTGTACCATCAGAGTACAGCCAGCAGGCATGGAACACTGCTTCAGAGCAGCTCATAATGCTACCGGATAACTCAGTATTACTGGCTGTGGTATGACCTCATGGTGTCCTGAAGCCCTTTTTAAGCTTAATTTCATTACTCAAGAAATTGGTTATTTTACAGCTTTAAAATATTTGTTTGAGGTGTATTGCTGTCCGAATTAAAATGCTTTTCGAATTCCTTTATCCGTTTCTTCATATGATGGCTGTATGTTTCATCTATATCATTGTTTAAAGTCTGCCAGGACTCAGGTGGCAACAGTATTGCAGTGACCCTGTGATCAGCTGGCTTAATTAAAGCAAAATCCCCACATCTTTCCCTCTCCATTTCAGATGGAGAGTGTTGAGTCTAGTGACCTTCTTTTCTGTATTTGTGGTTGTTAGAGACATGCAGAGGAGAGGAAGAAGGTGTAAAGCAGGAGATATCCTTATTCTGTATGGTTTACTTCGCTGTTGCAGGAATTGTCAAGAAAAGTACTAGATGGCAGGGATGCTGGTTTATTTTATTTTGAAAATGTGGTCTTTATCCACCTAGTGTGGTGGGAAATATATTTTAAGAAAACCCTAGTTTGAATACAAGGGCTCTGTAGTCTCTTACATTTGCAGATCCTACTTAAGGTCTGTTTTCAAGCATCAAAGGCAAGAAACTAGTTCATGATATAACTTTACCCACCTGCTTTGATTGTCTGTCTTGTTGAGGCAGCCCTTCTGCAACTGGAGTGTTAAGCGTCTCATCAGACCAGGACTTCACATCACAAAGATTTCTTCTTCCTTTTTCCCTTCCCATCCCCCCCTGCCCC
>NW_009601921.1:1174-8012 GCF_000690535.1 Cariama cristata | reverse complement strand
AGTCAGCAAAGTACCAAACTCTGTAAAAAGGAACCTTGGGATCAATAGAAAACCAAGAAGAAAAGAAAAAGAAGGACTAATGTTCTCTTAAAACAATAGAGGATAAAATGGGATAGCAGCTGATGCAGGTGAAGCAGCCCTTGGGGGAAATGTGCTAGCACTTTCTAGTTATTGCTTTGGTACTGCCCTGTATGCAAGCGATGGTGTCAACAGCTGGAATTGCTTGGGGTATCATTGCTTGCTCTGTGCCCCAGCGCCTGTCTGAACAACTCACCAGAATAAAGAGAATATATAATTTGCCGTGGTTTGCCATTTCTGTTTCTGCTTTTTTGGTTCTTGGGTGTTGAAAGCGTTTTTGTGCTGAAGCCGGCATATGCATTGCAAAAACACTGTGACCATTCCCAGCACCAGGCGTATACACAGATATATACAGCACAGTAAATTAAATGGGGAGAGTGTTAATACTGGTACGGGTGCAGTGTCATGGATGGAGTGACACACTCGGCTTATAAGAGAGAAGTAGCAATATGTTTATTGATATAAAACAGTGATTTAATGAAGTTTGACAGTAAATGCGACAGTGGTTTGAGAAAATTCGATGGCCGAGTACACGTGATTATTTATTGTGCAGAGGACAGGGTCAGACAGAACTGTCAGGGAGACCCTCCCATTGAGTCATGAGGTTCAGAAAGGACCCCGCTGCGTTCTAAACTCCTTCTCAGAGGGGAGTTTAGGTGTGGCTGGATCCGGACTTAGTCCTAGACTTGGTCAACAGTTTATGTCTAAAGGATTATACGTTCAAAATCAATCCTTTGTATCACTTTTAGCTAAGATTTCAAAGTTTCAGTGTGCTTATTCCCAATTCACTAACCAAGTGTCTGACACAAGGATTCTCTCAACCTTGAGGAGTAGCCTTGAGAGGTGTCCCTACTCAAGGGGAGATCCACTGCCATGCAGGAGAGCTCAACGGGCCCTGGGCTGTCCACTACTTGTGGAGTAAGATAATTGACCCATGGTCATATTGGTGTATCAACTACAGATGTTAGTTTCTTCCAAACTTGGCTTGAGTCAGACCTTGACGAGCACTGTGGGTAGGTGATCAGGTTGAGGGCAGGGGGAAGCACACACCATCACATGCAGTCATTCTCATTACACCTACTGCCATTTCTAAGCATGTGTTTTAATTAATGAAGAAGTAAGCGGAAGAAGAGCATTCAGAGAAAGTGCTGTCATCAGCGCAGATGGGTGAATGTGATGCACAGACAATACATGCACCTTGGCAAAGTTTGTAATCTGCTCATTTCATTACTCTTCAGGTCTCTCATTACAGGGTTTTCCGAGTTGTCTGTTTTCTGACTTACTCATACAAGATGTTGAAAATTATGGAAGAGCTGGTGAAAATGGAGAGGGGGAAGAAATTGTTGGGGAAACAACGCTACGTGTCTGAATCAGAGACTAATAATTTGTCTGCTGGTGAGTTACGGTTTTGTTCATTTGTTTTTACAAAGCTAAAAGTGAGTTCTTTTAAATTCAATTTTTATTTTATTTGTTTTTTTACAAACAAGCCAAGCAATCGGGCGAACAAGGCAAGATGGTGGTGAAGAGGCAGGGCTGAAAAGGAAAACATCCCAGTCCTTGCTGGGGTCAGCCACTGCTCAGGTGACTTCACCTGTGCCTCAGCTCAGCCTTGCGTAAGATGCAATCAACACCTTCCTCGTGGAAGAGGTTTGATGGTTTATTGCTGTAAAGCACCTTTATCTCAGGGCTTACATTTAATAAATGCCCAGGGAGTTAAATAACAACAGCAACAATAGTGTTACCAAATCAGCGGTGTGCTTTTTCATAGGATTGAACACTTTTCAGAGGAGGAAAATAGTGCGGCTGCTTTGGGCTCAGCCTTGTTTCCACCTCCCTGCCCAGCCCTCCCGCTCAGTGGTGCCGTAGAGGCCCTGCCCTCTCTGGGCCAAGGTCCTGGGACGAAACTCTCCGAGCAAAGCTGTTTTTCTTGTTATTTTGAAGATCTCTCAAGAGCAAGGCCATTTTTCTGCTGCCTTATCTTTGTCCAACCTGCTTATTATTTAAGCAAGGGGATCTTTTCCTACAGCCTAATGTGTTCAGAAGGGAAAGCTCTCTGTCAAATTCCCATTTCTTCTCTTTAAGCACACAGAGTTGTTGCTGTAGTCATTAATAACTGGTTAATGGCTTCTGCAGGGAAAGGGACTTGATCTGCCACATCTTTCACTGCAGAGGTGCTACGTGAAACCTGCCTTGGACTCGCAGGTTTTGGGGTGCTCCCAGCTCCAGCTGCAGGCTGCGGTGGGTGCTGGTCAGACCCCAGCACCCCTCTGAACAGCTGAGGCTTTCCAGCCTCTGGGATCCCCCACCAAAGTGTCCTGGTGTCCTGAAAATCTGGGTGCCCCCTCCCTACAAAAGCAAGCCTCACGTCTCAGTTTCTCTCTCTGCTCATCACAGGTCATGGCGAGCAGCTCCTACCCGCTTTCAGATACCCGTGTGCCTTGCAAATATTTCTCTTCCTTGCAGGTTCCCTTTTCCACCTTACCCAATAGTGCCACATAAGCCCATATTTTATGGTCCGTATAAGTCATACGTTCCTGGCTGCACGGCTCTCATATGTCATGGCAGTCATGAGCGAAAATCTGGCACATGGTTTTCAGAATAGACGGGATTCATCTGGCATCCCCGACCCTGCCAGCGAGGCCAGGAGGAAGGTACAGCAATACTTCACGGAGGAGGGGAATAAGTTATGGCAGAGGTGCTCTGGCCGCAGCATCCCTCCGCGAAGGCTGCCGGTCGGCAGGGCAGGCCCGGTGGGACCTTACGCCCAGCACCCACCGCTGCCTTTCTCAGCCCACCTGTCCCAGCGGTGGGTACCTGCATCAGTAGAGGCAGGTGAGTGCAGGCATCTTCCACCAAAATTTCCCTTTCAGCATCTTCTTGCTAGCTACGGGTATAAACTTCCTCACTGCACCATGACCTTCACCAGGGTAGCATTGGCCAGGTCACCTTTACAGCCGAAATCTGCCTCTCCCATGGGCATGAAGCAGGCAGCACACTACCCAAAAGCCTTACCTACCTCCTCTTCATCACAAAGATGATTATACGCTTGGTGAGCTCCATCGTCTGTAAAGAGAACGATCAAACAAGAGCTTCTGAGTAAGTTACTTGCGGTATGAATATATTGGCAGGTGTATGTGTTTTTTTAATCCTCCTGCCACAGCGAGAGGATAAAATTCCCAACACAAATGGCAACTCTGCAGCAAGTATCTGACATAATTACAGTAATTATATTGTCTCTGCACTCTCTTATAAATCAGTGACAGTATATATTTAATGAGCTCTTTCCTGTTCAGCGGGTTGCTCCCAGCCGCTCAGATGTGCAACTGCAATGCAGAGGTATCTTAAAATAACATTAACTCTTGGAAGTGATGCCCCTTTCTGCAGGGATGCAGGGGAGTCTCTCGGAGCAGGGTGCCTGACTCTGCACACCTTTCCTAGCGCCGTTGGAAAGCACGGGCAGATGTCGGAGCAAGCCCCCGCGTGGGTTTGATTTACCCTGATGAGTAAAATTTTGCCAGTTCTGCCTGCATGAGCTGGATGCGGTGGATGTGAGCACTGTTGGGATGTAACCTGCTTGTAACCTGCATGCAGGTTACAAGCGGCTCAGCGCACAGTGGTTTATGTTGTATAATCTGACGCTGTGTCCTGTAGGAAAGCCAAGGTTTTTCTTATCTTTCCACAACAACCAAATATTTTCGCAGCCCCCTGGGCTAGCAGTTGTCCAGAAAATAGTCCACCGGCTTTGCCCATGCAGAGGCATCTCTGGAGGCACCGCAGGACACGTGTGGCGATGCTGATGCTCTCTGTGCACGGAGGGTGCAGCTGGCCTGGGCTGCTCAGCACATCTCCTGCATCCCAGACAATGGGGAGGTAATGTGGGTTGCTCCAGGGACATGCCACATCGGAGTCATCTAAAATCCAGCACTCCTCTGCAGAGAAGCCTGTTACCTTTTCAATCCAGGGACAAAGATGAAGTTTATCATGCTTGTCACCGGGAGCACATGATGAAGCAATCCCTGCCTGGCAGGAAAGCCGGCACAAACCTGTGCACCGAAACACCTACACCCGATCTTCACTACAACCTCAGAACTCCTCTACCCTTCCCGGACGAGACCTTTAGCTGTGTCCCTTGCTTCAGCCTCGTAAACTGTCCCACTGACACACAGGGAATTTAAAAGCCAGTTCTAAAAACTGAAAATGAATGCACACAAGAGGACCACAGCGCACTCCCTGGTGCCCGGTGCCCCTCACGCAGTGGGGCTGCCCCCCAGCCTTTCTCGGCAGCAGGCTTGGCACCAGCTCCTGTTCATGCCCCCACAGCAGGACCGTTCTGGGTCCCCCAAGGGGTCTGATTAAGTCCACAGGCTCGAATGTGGGCAAGCAGACCCCTCACCAAATGCAATTAAAATCAGCACAGAGTAGCCGTTCTACCTCACTCCTCGCTGCCAGTCCACACCGCGTGTCTGGTTTTTGTACATCTGGCCCCCTGCGCTCCCTGCTGCCTGCCAGGCAAGCTAAAAAGCAGCAGAGCTGCAGGACAGCTGGAAAGTACCAGGTTTGCTGTGCAGTCCCCTCGTGTCTGGCCAGAGGAGACTGTGTCCTTCTCCTGCCACCCATCCCAGGGTGCCACCTCCAGCCCTCACCCTACGCTGTGAGGGTAGGAGAGAGGTGAAGAGCTCGGGGGATGCTGACACTCAGCCAAGTGTTACCAAACAACAGAAATGTCTAAAAAAATAAAAGAAAAGGAGAGATAAATGCTAATTTTAAAGCATTTAAAAACTGCCACAAACCATCCTCTACCAAAGCAGGGGCTTGGGTGATCCCATTGAACTTGTGTATCCCCAAAAGTACCTTTAGCAAACTTCACCTGATGGGTGCCCCAAGGCCCTGCGTTGCCTGGGGACTGCTCCTCTTCCTCTTCAGCAGCCGGTATCACCTGGGAGCCCCTCACCTCCCAGGGGCTGAAGGCAAGCAGGGTCACAGGGATTTAAATAATAACACAGAGTGGCAGTGCTTTGTGACAGTGGCACTGCTGCTTTTTACAAAAGTCGTGCGCTGTGCCAGTCTTGAAAAGAGGTGGCAGTGGGAGACAAACAGTTTGGCAAACTTCTTTCAAACCTGGTCTATTTATTAATTTTAAAAGTAGTCATATGGATTTGGGGTAGCTCCCTAAGTGTTTAGAGGCCTCAAATATTTAACTTTATGCCTAAAATTTTTTTGGTGTCTATCATGAGACACCTGCAGCTGGCAGCTGTAGTTCAGAGGAGTGCCGAGCGTGTGCTTTATCTTCATTGACTCCAAAAGGATTTACACTTGTGCTTTGGTGCTCCTCTGAACAGAAACACATTCCTGGAGTCTTATGGCAGGTCTACACGGTGACCTCCCCTAAAGTAACGCCCTCCTTAAAACAAAAACCAACCAAACAAGAAGTCTTGCACTCTCAGCTTCCTGGGGAGTTTAAACTCACATGGCAAGGTGCAGGTTTGTTCTGAGGGCGCAGGCGCCACGCTCTGCCTTCCTGCAGCGCCGTTTTTCTTCTTGAGTCTCAGATTGTCAAAGGAAAAAGAAAGCAGAGGGCATATGTGGAGCTCAGGATTTACTTAAGTGTCAAATAATACAAACTTGACACTTTGAGCAATTCAGAGCTCAAGGCAAATAAACGCTAGCCTAAAATTGTGGGAAACGGTACAGCGATAGGTAAAGCGGCAGTGTCCCACGAACATCAAAGACCAGTGCATCTTGTTCCTCTTCCTGCTGTTTACACGAGAAACCTACCCCCCCTGCCGTTCGCACGAGAAACCTACACTAAGATTAACAAAACATAGCAAAGGATCAGCCAGGGGTAACGCACGTGACTTCTAAGATCCTGCAAAACAGAAACTGAGGCCGACGGCCCCATGGGAAAAATTACAAGACTGTGATAAACTAACTGAGAGTATTGAGCGGTGTAACAGGAGAACCAAAGAGGTGGTGATGTCAATATGCCCTTGATTGGACCCTGCTGCTGTTTCTTGTGATGCATGTAAGGGAGAGTTAAGAAGCAATAAACGATTCTTAAGATTCTGGTTAAGCACATCAGGGTCCGGGAAATCATTCACCACAAATGGCACCCAAACAGGGACAAACGAATTAAGCAATGAACAGGGACTAATAAATTAAGCAAGGAACAGAACGAGTACCCAGTGGTGAACCTGCAGCTGAGACGGAGGAGGTACAGCCGAGGGGAACCGGCATTTGCACGCATACATCTCGGAGACCGAGACATCACCCGTCGCCAGACAACTGAGGTGAGCAGCTGCGGTAGTTTAGAGTCATGGGGCAGTCTTCGTCGGCAATCCCAAGCCAAAGACAGTATCTTGAAATATTAAAAAGAGTTTTGAAAGAGCAAGGCTATGCAGTACCTGCGATTAAACTGGTGCACTTGTTAATATGGATTAGAGACTGTTGTCCGTGGTTTCCTTCCTCGGGCTCATACAATAGCTCCTTGTGGGTGAGAGTGGGGAAGGAGCTGCAAACTAAAAAGGATCTGCAGCTTGATGTGCCAGAAGGGGTCATTATGACCTGGCGCGTTGTCTTTACGGCTTTGAATGCACTAAAACCAGCAGAGGAGGTGTTACGGGCTGCTGCTGCTCCTCCTCCATCTCCTAAGGAAAATGAGCATACGGGACAGGAGTCTTCTGAAGTACTAAAAACTGTCTGTGATGGAGTGCCTGCTCCGACCGGAGATGCACAGGAGGTAAACCCACAGGGGCAGGCGCCG
>NW_009601921.1:0-1014 GCF_000690535.1 Cariama cristata | reverse complement strand
CTCAATTAACAATGCAAGAACCGTTAGCTGTGGCGAGTCACTCGACAGGATTGCTCGACAAGTGTAGAGTAGAGGCGCTTCGTGAGGGAGATGTGTCTGTATTTAATGCGTTGCCTGTAATATATAAGCCAAGTCAAGCACCGGAGTTTGCCCATTTACCATATGAAGTGATTAAAGAGGTTCGAAAATCAATTCGAGAGTATGGCTTACAAGCCCCATTTACTATAAATCTCATACAAGCTATTGGAGAGTCTTATGTTATGACTGTCTGCGGCACAGTACTCAGTGTGGTTATCAGAGTACAAGGAACTTGTGAATGTACAAGTTATGAATAATTTAAATAATGGAGGACCGATTGTAGGACAGGATCAGCTTATGGGGCAAGGTGATTACGCGACCGGGATGGCACAAGCTGCGTTGCCGAGAGCAGTGTTTACGCAAGCGGCGGATTTAACTATTAAGGCGCTGAGATGCCGGACTCAGGTCGACGAGAGGCATCCTTTGCATCAATCAGACAGGGAACCCAAGAGCCTTATGTTCAATTTTTAGATAGGCTGCAGACCACAATTATGAGAAAATTGAGCAAGAAGAAGCTGCTGAAATTTTGTTGTTTCAACTTGCGATTGAAAATGCTAACGCAGATTGTAAAAGGGCCATAGACCCTATACGCAATTCTGCAAAAACAATCGCTGATCTTATTAAACCTTGTCAGAATGTTGGGTCAGAGCCATATAAGGCAGAAATGCTGGCTGCTGCGTTTGCTCAGCAGATGATTGTGGCACGGGCTGCTCTAAGATGTTTTCAATGCGGTCAGGAAAGGCACATGGAACAAAACTGTCCACAAAATAAGGGACTGAGGCAGAACGCTCAGCAAACCCCCACCCAACTCTGTCTAAAATGTGGGAAAGGATATCACTGGAGCAACCAATGTCGGTCAAAATTTGATAAGCAAGGCAATCCGATGCAGGGAAATGAGATGCGGGATGCGAGACCCAGTGCCCCGAGAATGCACAA
>NW_009601920.1:10735-23248 GCF_000690535.1 Cariama cristata | reverse complement strand
CGCCTCGCTTTCCTCCTCTGTGCCTGCAAGGGAGTCTTGCTTAAAGGTTATAGTCCCCTCTCTCCTCTCTCCGTGCCTACACGCACGTGTATATGTGTGTATACATCCTCCTTCATCTGTTACAGCAGCCTTTACCCATGGCCTTCTCTCCCAGGAGCTTTCCGTGCACAGCTAGCTGATATCTCCTTCGAACTGAGGCCCCGTGTGCTGTTCGGTCATCCCTTCCCTCCGTCGTTTTAGGGGTGCTGTAGGAGCAAAAATGGGGTCACCTGCTACTAGAGGTTCTGTGACAGAGTGCACAAGGTTTGTGCTTCTGCAAGTTCAGTGCTTTTCACTTACAGTCATGAATCCATGACCAATTTTCTTTTCTTTCCTTTTTTTTTTTTTTAAGCTAAATCCTATTTTTCTTAAGCTAGAAGAGATGCTACACATTGTGTCATAAGAGGTAGCTGGTTTTTTTAGGTCCTTTTAGTTCTAGTGGACTTAAATAAAGCATGATAATTGTAAAGCTTATTTTCAGATAAGCATGTCTTCAAGGAAGAAAAAATGTAATAAAAATGTAAATACAATAATCGACTAACCAGAATCTAAATGAAACTATCAAAGAATTCTTATGAAAACTAAGTAGCCACAGCACTGCATGATTGTGAAAGAAGGAGACTTGCAACTCCAAGCTGACCTGATGAGGAGGGCTGTACAAAGGCCTCTTGTCTCCTGATGTTAAATCGTTCTTGGTTTTGACAAGGAAAAAAAGCAAGAGGTGAATAAATGTGCCTGTTTTTCAGACCTGTGCAAACAGCTTTCTGCTTCCGTGTTTGGCTTCTTAATGAGATGATATGCCATCTGATGTTACAGGTTGTAGCTCAAGTCTTTCTGTGTATCCTGTGGCAATCTGGGACTCAACAAGAAATTTGCTTGTTCAGGATTATGATTGTAGATTTTAAACTCATTAGTTTTGCTGCAAAGTTCATTGTATTTACAGGGATAGCTAACTGGCATGAGTGGAAAAGAATAAAATTCAGCTCACGACTTTTGTGGTGACTGTACAAGTCAGTAGGAATACAACTTTTTTTTTTTTCCCCCCTCTCAAAATCCATAGATGTGGCTTTAAATCACCTTGTCTGGTACAAGTGATTGGGAGTTCCAGCTCAGCAGCAGCTGCTGAAACAGGGTAGTGTCCATAAAATACAGGACTGTTTTACCAGTGGCTCCCCTCCCTTGCAGTCATAACCTGCTCTTCGCTGTCCCGTGATTGATTGTCATTTCAGCATAATTTGTCCTTTCCTTTAAGCTCTCCAGAGCTACTGAAAAAGTTTTACCGTATGAGTGGAGTTGTTTACCATCCCACTAATAGTAACTTTTCCTGGATGTGTATTTTTCTCATTGAATCAGGTTACCCAAGTATGGATTTTTTTAGATTGATTTTTCTTCCAGCATCAGGGGGGCATGGTTGGTTTGAAAATGATAGGATTTGAAAATTTAGCTGCGGGGAACAGACAGCTGTTTAGATGCTGGTGGCAAGCTGTACCTGGCTATTACAGGAAAGAGCTGAAGAGATCATCATGTGATAGGCAAGACCCAAGCTTTCACCGGTGGGGTGTGCCTTGGAGAACAGAGGACTTAATTTTTGGTTTTTTTTTCTAATGGACTTAAGACATCTCCCCAATAACTCCCTTTTCTCCTGAACCTGAAGTTCACCACATGGGGGACAACAGGAATATTAGAAGTAAGGTGAGACCTTTTGGTGAACTAAGGTGGCTCTGTGACTGACCAGTGGAAATAGTTGAGGCCATGACTGAAACCACCTAATCTTCATCTGAGTGGAAAGAGTTTCCCCCTTAGAGCTCATCCTGGAGCTGTAGCTTTGCAGGCAGCTTCTTGAACATGTTCCTTTGTCTGTTACCATTTGCTTATTCCCTCTGCACATTTTCCACAGGCAGCTTGTGGAAGGTACTGTTCAAATTTATTCCCTGGTTGCAATACTATAGGTATATTCTGGCTACATCTGTCACAATGTTTCCAATTAATAACAGTATAATTATGAAGATTCAGACACTGTACAATGAGTTGAAATACTTTAGTTTAAAAGAAAATTAAAGACTTTTGCTCAGATCCTGAAAATGTTTATAATTGGGGAATTATCCCAGCCAATAGAACTTTTAATGTATAGGAAGTTTGTATATGTAAATGTCCATGGGGCAAGTCCCTTTGCATATGTCAACTACAGTAAGCTGTTTGTGAATGTTTTGACCTGTACTGAAGTTATTTTCTCTGCTTATTGGCAGATGTGGATGAATTAACATCTATAAAACGAGAACTGAATTACAGAATTTCTGTTCAATCAGCAAAGTTGCTTCGTCTCCTGAAGCAGAAAGACAGGCTCGTACATAAAGTCCAGAAGAACTGCGATATTGTCACAGCTTGTTTACAGGCAGTTTCCCAGAAACGACGTAAGTACTTTCTGTGTATGTATGTACTGCTGTAAGTAGTTTATTTCATTAATGCAGGCAGTATTTCAATTAAGCTCTCACACTTGATTTAAAGTCAAGAGGCCAGGCTATGCTGTTCCTTACATATGACTGGTCCAGCTGTTCAGTGGCAGCTGGGAACAGGCAAAGCTCAACGAGGTGTGCTGCCCTAGCCTCAGCTTTGTGTATTGGTGTGGCACCCCTACTGTAGGTTGTCTGCCAGGCTTTTTCAGCTTTAGTTCACAGAAAGCCCGAGTTGAATTTTTTGGTGTGCATGCTGTGTTTAACTGTGTGCTTTCATGTGGTTATAAGGGAGGTGTTAGGAGTGGAAATTCTTCTCACTGGAAACTATAGGCAGCGTATGCAATTGTCTTCCCAGAGCGTTGCTAATAGTGCTAACTCCTTGCTATCAAGTTGATCCAAGATGAGGAGTATTAGTAAAAACAAACCCACTTCCCTCAAACCTCTTTATCAGCACCTGTGTTTTTGAGGTTTCAGAGAGGGTGCATGGGAAAGAGGAGAAGTGTTGCTCTTTAATTGCTTAGCCTTTTCTTCCAGCACAGTGAAACCTTTTTATTTGACTTGGCAAAGTTGTCATCTAAAGATAGGCTGAAGTGTTTTTGTTCGTTCTGCTAAAGTGAAACTACATGTAAAAATAAATAGATGTTATACCTTTAGAAAGGACATGTGAAAATAACCTAATGTTCCCTGTCTTATTTTTTCATTAACATGCAGCGTGACAGGTACAGAAATGTCCAGGTACAGTAAATAAAGCATGGTCTTTTCACAAAAATGTCTGTAGGAGCTTTGAGATGCATGTAAGAATTTTATTAAAAGAATCTTACTGTAGTGGCATGTGCTAATGCAGTTTAGTTAAGGGTTTGTCTATTGCTGTGAAACTTAATTTTTAAGCATTTAGAAGTGTTCCTTTGTTTTACTTAAACCTAGCATGAAAGTTCTTGGCTGTCATGCGCTGCGTACGCATATTTCTTCTTCTCACCTACTCTTTTTCTTTCTCAACATCAGCTAGATAATTGAGTCCTGAGTGCCATTAACACTTAAGCATATACCATAGTCTCCTTTTAAATGAGACCACTTGAATTTTGCATGTGTTTAAGTATTTAGAAGATTTTACTATAAATTCTGAAGGTCTGAGCATCCTGACCTCATTTGTTAGGTAAAAACCTATCGACTGAAAAGGATGTGGGATTTCATCCTAAATATGAATGTGTGTTTACAAATTTCGGTACCATTTTATGCTTAAATTAATGGGGAATTATGTTCAAAATGTACTAGTAACAACTGAGATAGCTGAAGTTTTCAAGTAATGCGGTTTATTGCCTAACATCCATGCGTGTGCATGCAGGTTTTTAAAAACTGTGTGTAGGTTTATATATTACATCTCTTTAAGTGAGATATTTTTATTATTAATATAGCATATTTGCCTAGTGTTAATTTTCAGCTTATATTTCTGAAAATCCAGATGTATGTGTTTCAGGGCACCAAAAATTTGATTATTTTTTGCTTTAAATTCTAATCCAAAGCCACTGGGATTTGTTGAATGACTCCTGATAACTTCAGTTCCTTTGGAACAGATTGAGACTGTGTTTTTATTGCTCAATATAAATATACTAGCACTATACAGAGAATGCAGGAATAAGCTTTTGCTGTAGGATGTACAACTTTAAATTTCCTGGTAATCGTGCCTTTGAGGCGGTATTTGATCAACAGCTGTCCAAAGGCAGGCACAACTAGTCTTTTTCCCTCCAACCATTTTTTTTCTTGCCTTTGTACTATTTCCTGTGTAGTAAGTAGTAGGAATATAACAAATAAATTGGAGAGGTGATCCAGTAAGATAATTCCTTTTTCCTTTTCTGTAACAGTTCCCTGTTTCCAGCTTCTGCAGAGGGTGGTAGAAGTGGGTGCACAGAAGGTGATTGCTTAGAGTAGCTTGAGAAGTGCAGCTGCTGAGTATGTACTTAAGTCCTAAAGTCTCAGCAAAACTGTTATGCTAACAGTGGAAAGATCTATTTTCTCTCTTTTAACTTAAAAAAAAAAAACCAAAAAAACCCCCAAAACAGTTAATGTGATGGAATATTAAAAAATGCACACCTCCCCCTCCACCCCAAAATGTAAGAGTTTTTCTGCACTAAGCCCTTGGAAACTAGATTTTGTAGACTACTCTCTCATTTTTAAATGTTCAAAACATTATTATTAATTTGTAGAAGTTTTTGTTGTTCCAAGTTTTTCTGATGAAAGTGTATACTTGCCATATAATGTTATGTGCCATAAAGCTTTATAACGCGCTTTCATGTACACCATTAACATTATGATATCCTGTAGTACTAAAATCTTTATCAAGTAAGCATGGAAAAGTTGTTAAAATATTTTTCCTTTTAAAGTGTATTTTTAGTGGCAAATTAAAATTTCTCAGAGTTGCGTTATCATTAATTCTAACATTTCAAAATATAAACGATTCTTCAACTGGTTTATATAGAGTTTCATGGTATGTTTATACTATTGTTGCACTGGCAATTTTTTTTTTCCCCCACATATAGTGAAATCTCTATGTAGAGGTAGAACTCTAGTTTTAAATTAACCTGAAGTTCACATTCAGATGTTTGAATACTACCTTTAAGCAATCTGCAGAGACCAGCTGCAAACAAATACTGTTTCAGGAAAAGATGGAAATTCTGTCTTGATGCTTACTTCTGGCTTTGTCAGACTATTTTTGAATACTGCCTGACAAATTTACTCCTAGTGGTAACTTCAGTTAGGAAATCAAGGGCTGATAAATTTGATCCCTTATTTTCTCATAAAATGTCTATTATGCTTTAGTCTGCTTCTGCAGAGGAAAAAAACCCAGGTACTGTTTAAAAAACTGTGTGCTTAAAACTGCGTATGTTCAGTATCTGAAAGTTCAGCCTCTGCAGGTTTTGCAGACCAGAGGGAGCCGTCCACAGATCAGTCTTTGACCTGTGCTGGCTCTTGGTCCCTGCTCAATGCGCAAAAGAGGCTTGGCCCGTGGAAGCCCACCTTTGTAAGCCCATGTCTGGCTTGCTTCTGCTTCAGGACCACCAACACCCAGCACAGCACCTACAGCATTTGGACTGTTGAGTGGGTAGAGTAAATGTGGAGGAGCAAACAGTCACCAGGGGTGACTTCATAACTTACTGTGTTTCTCATTGTGCTGTTGACCCTTATCCCTGGTAGGTGATGTATGTTTTGCATACAAATAGGTATTACCATAGAAAACAAAATTCACTGCAGAGTGAAATGCGTTTTGGTCAGAAGCATGAATGGCTATGGCTTTGTTGAGGGAGGATAAATTGTTCTGTTGGGTACATGCTAAAAGCAGTACACTGTGCTGTACTTTTAGTTTGTAAGATATATGACCGACCAGTTTCATTTTAATAACACTTTTTAACCCAAATTTAAATAAAATACTTCAGTGAAGAAAAGCAGCAAGGGAGAAATTGCAGTGATGACCTGATGGCAAACATAGCTTCTAGGCATACATTTCTCTTACTCTTGTGATTTTGGCTTATTTGGAGTAACAAGATACAAGTTTTTTCTGTAGCATTGTGAACTATTTCAAATCCATCTTAGAAAGCAGAGTGCCTTATGTGCTTAATTATATCATTTCAGAAAAACAGAATTCATTAAAAAATAAATAAAGGTTTTGCAGCTATCGTCTAAAGAATATGCAAAAGACATCTCATTCTTTTCTCTCTTTCTGTATTTTATATAGTGACAGCTTGCTTATATTACTAAATATATTTTGACTGATCAAACTGTAAACCAGAAGCTCCTTCAATGACAGATTTTGATTGCCTGTCATTTTGTTAAAAAAACCCCCACAAACCAAAACATATATTATCTATAAATTGTTTATAAGTAAAATCATCCAGCTCTATTGTAACTCTGGCTGGAAGCAAGCAGGGATGCTTAGATCTGATTCAATATAAAATAAGCTGAAATTATATTAACAGAAAGTTCATTAATATTCTCTTGTCTTTTTAATGGAGAAATAATTTTAGTAGAAAAGTTCCCGAAGAGATCGTTAGTTTGATGATGTGTAACTATGGTGCTGTGTACCTATAATAACTTTAAATGGGTCTCGTGCTGTGTTCAGAAAGACTCTTGATATTCTTTGTCTTAATACTTGTTTAGAAACTACAATTAAAGATAAGTATTATTCTTCTGCTATTTCAGCATTGACTCCTGTATAGAATTCTCTAAGGTAACAATAAACATTAGCTTTCTAGTTTTTCTTTTTCTCCTCTTGGTTTGATTTAATGCAGATCCAGTAGAGGGAGACAGAATATGTTATTTCGTACAGAGACAGAGGTGTATCTGTGGTTTGCATAGGTTGGTGGCTTTCATATCCTTTCCTTAAACGTGAAGGGAAGTCCTTTACAAATGTGGTCAGGCAATAATTGGATGAAAAGATTTAAAGTCAGACTGTCAAATGAATGTTATTCACAAAGGAAGTATTAGGTTCCATATGTGAAGTAGTTGAAAAATGGTGACAAATGGCTTCTTCATTATAACTGCGATCATTAATTCCCACGTGGTTGTGGAGGTTATTCAGAAGCTCCTGACTGAGTGAGCTGAATGTTTTGGAGTCCAACTACAGAAATTCAGAGGTTTATGTATATACCTATTAGCAATATTTATCATCTCTTTGCGTGCATCTTGACTGGATAGAAAGTCAG
This sequence comes from Cariama cristata, assembly GCF_000690535.1. Taxonomy (NCBI): domain Eukaryota; kingdom Metazoa; phylum Chordata; class Aves; order Cariamiformes; family Cariamidae; genus Cariama; species Cariama cristata. Next base: position 16,062 of record NW_009601920.1, on the reverse strand, counting down.
CACAAACAGGCATCATCTGGGCACGGATTGGTACCCTGTGTGTTCCCAGGGAATGGATGGAGTTGTCAGGTAGAAGGCTGGGCTATGAAGTCTCCTCAACTTCTGAAAACCTTACTGTCTCTGTAGCATCAGCTCTCCTCACAGAGTATGGAATTTACTCAGAGGAAACTGGGAAAGCCTTGCCTGATGTTGTAGTTGTATGAGTTGGTTAGGAGAGGGCTGGGCAAGATCACCATCATCAGATGTCTCTGGATAAGTGCAACTTAGGTACGCAAAGTACTTACACATCTAGATTAAACTGTCTCCCTCTCTCCAGAGTTTCCCTTTAGCTTCAGTCCTGCTGCATCTGTGTGTCCTGTCCCATCTTCCACTCCCCCTCCTCCGCCCCCTTCCTAACTCTTTATTAGCTTTTTGCACTTGATCCCAGTCTTTAGATATTGGACTTCTCAACCCTGTTCCATTTTTCCCTTCCCTATGTCTTGCCTACCATTGGCTCTCAGTTAGACTAATCCCCATCTGAGTTTTCTTCACATTGTTCCTTGGTTTTTTCATTGTTCCTTGGTCTCTTTCATATGTTCTTCTTTGTCTTTTCCCTGCCTGCACTAATTATCTCCTCACCTGTTTTCTCCATCCCTCCTCTTCTCTCAACATTTGTTACAAAACCAAGGCAGACACTCACTAATTTTAGTTCATAGGATGAAAGTTCGATTAAAGGTGTAAGAACAGCTTTAATACAATATACTGTGGACTGTTAACACAGCTAATATTGTTTTGATTGAGCTTGAACTTCATAATGTTCTTGGAGGAGAGGAAAATTTTTCACAATGAGAACAATCAACCATTGGAATAATCTCCCCAGGGAAGTGATGGATTCCCCAACATTGGACACTTTTAAGGTTCGGCTGGACGGGGTGCTGGGCCACCTTGTCTAGGCTGTGCTTTTGCCAAGAAAGGTTGGACTGGATGATCCTTGAGGTCCCTTCGAACCTGGTGGTCTATGATTCTATGATACGATTCTACAATTGTCACTCTGGATCAGATGTCTCTTGGGCAAACACTTGTGTACATGTGTGATAGTTCGTGCAGGTCAAATTATGCATGTGGCTTATCTGTCTTTTCTCACTCACTTCCCAGTAGTTTGATGTACTCTTGCAGTTGTATAAATATAGTTTAACCTGGAACACCTCAATCGCTCTGGTTTAATTTTTTTTCTTAATGAAGAATTGAGTTACTCAGTGAATGCTGCTACTGTGGCAGTTTTGCCCTACACCCCTGCCCTTGAATCTCTACTGTTATAAATTAGGGGCCAAATTTTAAGCTTGTATTTGCTTTTCATGTTCCTCACTTTAACTCTGAAATATATATTAGAGAGGAGGATGTTCTGTATTAAAAATTAAGAATATTCATGTCTGTGCAATTTCCAGTGTTGCATTTGCAATTAAAAGAAAGACTATCACGTACTTGCTGTGTTCATCTCCAACTCCAATTTAGATTTCCAAGTGGATGTAAAACAGTTCATTCATTTAGAAAACCACATCTCATTTTCAAGGTGCTGGTCTAATACATTTTAAATTTAACTCAGTAGCTCTGATGTTTGAAGCCAGATGAATCTGCTTCAGTAATATTTTATAGCAATAACTATTTAATTGATCTATCAAAAGTACATTCCTCCTTTGATGTGTTTAAAATAAGAGGTTTACTTCTTTTGGAGTCTGATTTCATGTGAGTCATCCTCAAATGACTCAATTGGCTGCATGTTTCAGTTCAGTAGCTTTCCTATTACCTCATCTGTGTTTTGTGTGCTTGGTTAGATTACTAGTCTCTATCCTTTGTGGGTGCTAATGAATTTGATCCTTCAAATTGATGCTGTGGATTTTTGAAATGCATACTTAAGAAACATTGCGTGTGGCTATTTCTTGTTTTTCCTAATGAATTGTTCTTAATTTAGTTCTACCTGGTCTTTTGTCCTTTGAAGCCTTTCAGTTGGGAAAGGCAAATGGAATGAAACAGAATCATGAGCTTGAAAACATCATAATCATCTTAAGTTGTTTCTTTAAACTGTTGCCAAAGGTAGGCTGAATTTTCTTTACAGTCAGTTGCGTACTTGTAGCAATACACGTGTAAATAAATAGAATATTGCTATGATTTTTAATTACTGCTATTTTCATCAAACTGTTAGAGAAAGCCTTCACTCTATGCAGTATAACTGTTACTTATGACTCAAGATGCAGAGGTGGGCTGAGGATTGGTGAGCAAGGCTCTTGTAATCCATTCTATGTCCTGTGCTGGTTTGCAAGGAGTGAAGTAATGGGACAGTTAGAAAAGGGGAGAACCTGTATTTAGGGGTGCCGGGGCTTGGCTCAGTGGGGATGGTAGCTGTACGCTTGGTCCATAAGCTGCATTGGGCCACTGGGCAGCAGTTCTTTTGGTCTGGGTGGTGAAGTTCACCTGCCAGTCCCTTGGGTATGGGCTGTGCATGAGGGAGGATGACTGTAGATGTGTGATCTTAACTGACTTGTTCATTGTTATCCAGCATTATTAATAAATTGTGTGATGCTTACAAATATTACTGGAGAACCCCTCAAAAGAGCCACCTATAGTGGTGAATATAAAATTAAATGCCATTTGATTATCATATTTCATTCCTGAAGCCAAGTTTCTGGGAAATCTGACAGCTTATTCCATTGCAATGGGAGCCTGGACTGAGAAGGATTACTTTACTTTTAATGCTAGATTTGGAGGAGAAGGACTGCAAACAGCACCATTCATTGCTGTGCACCAGGTCATGAAGAAATGCTTCAATGAGTAGGTGTGTGTCATGGTTAGTATTTGCTAATGTAAATTAGATTGTGTGTTCTGGATATCTGTTAGTGAGTCTGGGAGAAAGAAGAGAAAAGCGAGTGTTCACCAAACGTAATACCAGCAGTGTGGCACACTGAACAAGATGTTGATGCTTTGCACGGGCAACGATTTTTGGTTTAAAATGCAGTTGGGAGTTTACTATCATAGTATTTTACGCAGTTTCGGAAATTATCCACATGAAAAGTGCCATCTCTGTGTTAAAGGGTGACAACTAATCACTAACTGAATAATCCTGGGGAGTTTTTAGGTAGTGAATTCCATGGTTACTTTCTTTTGATGAGAATGTGATCTCGCAACTGGTCTTTGAGCAGTGCAGCCAAGATGTTGAAACTCAAGGAAGCAGTGTGAGGGGAAATAGTTTAACAGAGCAGCAAGTCAGTAAAATTCTGGTACAGCACTGCTGCTTCATTGCCCCTCACAGGCTATTCTTCTAGAGAACTGTCAACTAAGTTCCCAGACTTAAATTGTAATTGTGCCGCTGATGCGGTGTGTACACAGAGCATGGATCTTGTAGGTAATGCTTTTTGATGTCTTTGATCACTTGATGAGCAGTAGCATTGGTAAACCCTGTGGGGAGAGCCCACCCCACTTCATTGTCTCCAGCCAGCTCTTCAGGATAACCTCTGCTAGCCCCAGAAAGCTGACTGCTGTGTGAGTCCATAGAAGCCCTTGGCTGGCTAATTCAAAATACTTCAGCTGACTGACATCTTCTCTTGCTGATATTCTCCACTGTAAAAACAAAGCTGTAATATAAATTCTGAACTGGCAAACTGTCCAATCATTTTCCTTACAAACTTGGCAAATTGTGTGATTGTGCAGATTTGGTATCCCTCAGTCGCCACTTTGGGTCTAATTTCAGTTTCTTGACTCCCAAGATGAAGTAAAATTTCTTTCCTTTTCTGATGGTAAAAAGGAGATTTTTTTAATTTTTTTTTTATTTTTTTCCTAGAAAGAAAGAGGCTGGATTTGCTGTCTGATTTGGTCATATCTCAACTGAAAAGTTCTTGTGGTCTGTGCTGCTGAAAAAGCAGCTTAGAGCAGTGCAGAACCTGGAACTCTCCCCTTTGAGGAGGATTTGCTTTAAGAATACAGCAACCAAAATATCTTGTTCCAGCATGAAATAAAACACCCACTCACAAAAGTCAAGTGCTTATGAAGCAAAATTCTGAAAGCTTCCATTTTGAACTAAAATACTTTGTTCAGATTTTGACACCTCACCCTTTTTCATTTCATGTTATATAACGAGCCATTTTCAAGTAAGGTGTTAAAATGTTTAATCCTAAAAAGAGTCAAAAATATGCTTTTAGCATTTGGAAATATGTTTTCACCAAAGATAACATCGTGCTGTGAAGGACCTTGCTCTCCGCAAGCTGGAATTGTATGGCAGAGCTTCCCGTTAAAGTGGTTCCAACCAACTTTATTACTGAGATCTTCCTGGGAAGATGCAGCTAGCCATCTCTGCAGCTCACTCCCTTGCCGCTCAGCGCTGGGATTGCCAGGCTGGTTTAGGGAGCTGAGGAGCCAACATGCATTCCTAAGCAACATATTTTGCTTCTGCCTCTTTAGGGATTATATGAATCCTTACTTTTCCATGTCTCATACTTCACGCTATGCTGCTTTGTCGCTAACTCTCAACGCTGAAGTGTCTTACCTCCATCAAAAATGCTTGCTGCCCCCTCCAAGCAAATGCCATCTGTATTCCATCATTGGCTAAAACCTGCACAGTTCTCCAAAATCGCTTTTATCACGGGCTCCTTTGGCTACATTTTTCAGCATTTAACTAAGTAAACTGCCTTGGCAGCTGCTTCAACAAGTGGCAGAATCCAGAGGTTTTTTTATAAGCTGTGGGAGTCTATTCAGGATCTAGGTACTCACAGTTTCAACTGACAGGGAACAGTGCTCAGCATCAGCAGGGGGTATAAGGATACACCTGACTGACACTTTTTTCTTTTAAGTATTATTCCACTGCTACTTTTAATAGGAAATTGGCTGCGTTCAGAGTTGGGGTCACTGCTGCTGGTAAATTCCTGGGGTGGTGTGGAGCCTGCTGACTAAGGGACCCTCACCTCCTTGAGGAGGTGCTACCTCCTGGCTCACTGCTCCTGTTCCTTTTCCAGTTCAGTGAGCTGCTGTCTCTGGACGGGTGGGATTTTCCCAGGAAAGCGGGATGCTGGGGGTTCAGGGCTAGGTGGAAGCCGAACAAAATGAGCAGCTGACCGCAGGCACTTGGCTCTGAGAGGAGAGAACCCTCAGCTGCCTGTTCTCTTCTGCCTGTTGAGCCCCAAATATGCCTCCCGTAGAAGCAAGTGGCTGCTGAGTACAGCGACTTCTTGTTTGGGAGAGACCAGGCCTTCACCCAAAGGAGTGTGGTGAGACCCCAGTCAACCAGCTGTGACGTCCCATGTCTGTACAAGCTGTGGGCCCTGTGAAATTCAGAGCCAGGGCTAAATTCAGCTGTCTAAAGT
>NW_009601920.1:0-10704 GCF_000690535.1 Cariama cristata | reverse complement strand
GTAGGCATGTTCTGTAGTTGGCGTCAGCTGCTGAGGTGAAAGGGGCACCCTGTGATGGCCACCTGAGGTGGTGAGAGCATCACCCCCTGCCTCTGTCACTACAATAGTTTTCTTTCTTCCCCTTCCTCCCTCCCAAAGAAATAGTTCTACAGTATGGGTTTTTTTATTGTGTAGAAACTTGATGGGATAGTAACAGCTGAATGTGGTTAAAATATAAAAAAATTATTCTCACAGAATGAATACTTCATTGCTTATCATGGAACTGAACAGTAAATTCAGTAAATCCTTCTGTAAGCAATAATCTGGCTGCTGAATCTAGGCCCAGTTTGCAACAGAAAATGCAGATTGTTCAGTATAGGAATGTATAGATTGCAGAATCGCTACCAAATTCTTGTCCTGCAGCATTTGGTATGGGATGTTGTAAATGTTTTTTGTCAGTGCGCTAGCAGCTGTGACAACAGTGAAATGGTTTAAGTTAGTACTACACCTGAGATTGTGTTTACTTTGGGTATACATGCAACTTGGAGGTTGACTACTTGGCTTCTTTTCCATAGTCTTCTGTGTAACTGTAATCCTATTGCTGTTGCAAAGTGGTAGCTGACCTCACAGGATCAGTTTTGTGATGCATGTAGAGTTTTGAGTGCGCTGAATTACACTTTGCATAACAGCTGTGCCATGAAAAGTTGATGTATTAGATAGTACTTACATAAAATACTTCCCGAGTATTAGAAATAGGGATTAATGTGATAGATTATTGCGTAGGGTTTTTTTTTGGATTACTTATCAAGTAGTACTTGTAGTACTTATATACTAATTTTTCCGAGCGAAGTGGTTCTCAAACCAGTGATATCTTGTTTCTCTGGTACTGCAGTAACTTTGGAAGGTGGGATTTGATCAGCTCGAACTGAGGAGGCATGCAGTCACCCGAAGGAAGGATGCTGCTGTTTGCTGACAACAGCAGTCAGAACAGCCTGTTCTCTGTCTGCAGTCCGTCAGTCGGTCCTGACATCAGAAATAACTGTCAGACACCACTGTTCCCTCTGCTCATTTACCTGATCAGTGGTAAAGTTTGGTTAGTCTAACTGTTCCCTGAAAAACTGGAAAAGCGAGGCTTTTATTTAGTCCCCCTGGGATTATTTTGGTTAAGTGAGGCGAGGTGCTGATTTTCCACATAGGTTCAGGAGTTCATTGCGTTAACTGGGAATTGGCGAGGAAGCTGTCTGTAGAGCCGGTGCTGCCAAAGGCCACGTGTGAAGGAGTGATGGGTGAGAAGTGCACCTGAGTCCATTCCTATTTTGCAAATCCTTTAGACACTTCTGAACCTATGGCAGATCCTGCTCCGATTCCTGCAGGTAGTGAAAAGCTGTGGCATCTATGGCAAATGTTGGACAATCAAGATACAAGGGTTTATTTGTGTGTATAAGCTGACAGCAGGGATGGCAGTGTGAGTCGCATAACTATAATACCATGTCATTGCAATCTTTAATCTTTCTCTCTTTATTTGTGTGTATAAGCTGACAGCAGGGGTGGCAGTGTGAGCCGCATAACTATGATACCTTGTCATTGCAATCTTTACTCTTTCTCTGACAAGCTTTTGGATGCAGAAACAGCCTGAGAGAAAAAGTTGTGCAGTTAGACCGTATGCGTAGTCTTTCACACTTGTCTCGCTTACCACTACCTAGTCTTTTATTCTTCTGGGGATTGCACTTCAGTACAAGTAACTGTGCTGTTCTTTTTCCTAATGAAATACCTTTTTTAAATTTTTTTTTTTTTTACCATTATGAACTTGCAGGAGGGTTTATGGAGCTTCGATGAAAATGCCCAACAGGGTAAGGTGGCCTGTAAGTAACACAGATGCCTTTTATCTCCAAATATGGCACAGGCTAAACATTCTTTGGTTGAGTTAGTCTTTGAAGAAAAGATTTCCTGGATACTGAAGATCAAATGGAGGATAACAGCTGCTTGGAATAATTAGTACTAGGAATAGACTGATTTATGGAGCATCAGGCAGTGCTAGCAGCTCTGGTTCTGCAGTTTTGTGAGATAAGCTCGACACTTGAAAACAAGATGTTAGAAAAATGGGTTGTGAACTTAGTCTGTTTGGATCAATAGTCCTGCTTATAATTCTGTGCTGGAGCAGTGCTGAGCTTTGGAGGAAGAGTTAAACGAGACCCTCAGATTTTAAAATGCTTTTCTCCTTGAAGCTGTTAATAACCTGAATTTGACTTACTGAGCAGTAAATGAGTGCTCCTCACATACCCTTGAAATTTGCCAAGGAAGTCAAGTCCATACTCCATCTCCACGTTATATCATCTTACTTGCAGAGCTATCATTTATATCTCTTTCTTAGTAAAAACTGGAAACCTTTTGCTGTGTTTTGCCAGCAGTGAAACAGCTTCTAAATTTAGTCCCCTATAAATTATAGTTACCTCCCTAAAATCACAGCAGCCTGGTACTGATCAATATGTTTTCCCTGCCATCCATACAATACATATGGCCAAAATAGAGCATGAGCAGTTTTTGGTTCTTGGGTTGGATTAAGTGTTATTGATAGCTAACAGTTTAATGTCGGGTTTGTTTTCTTTTTTTTTTTTCCCCAATGGCTATTGGGCCTTGAATCTTGAAAGAAAAATAATTATCCAGTGAGGCTAAAGGAAGGTGATAACATACATAGCTGTTCTTTTTTTAAAAAGAATACTAATCTGGGGAATTAAATATTACTAGTACTTATAGTAATGTCTAGAGAGGCCCAGTGAACTCAGGAACCTAATGAGCTGATCACTGGACAAACACGTGGTACAAGGCTCTCTGAAAAACAGACTTTTAATGAGACAAGACTACTTGAAGACTGGTAGAAGCGGCACGTGTTCAGAGGAGTGAAGTGAGTTATCTCAAGCTATGCAGTAGTAAATAAACAATCAGAGCTTCGATGTTACCAAAACTCATGCTTGCGTGGTGTTGTACATGTTCAAAATCAATTTTAGTGGCTCAAGGCTTCAGTACTAAATGAGCCTTTGATTAATCCTAAACACACTCTGTTTAATAAACTTGTCCTGTAAGAGAGGGTTATGAACTGAAATTTTGTTATTTAGCTGTTGAGTAAAAACCTTGGAGTAGTAATGTTGTCGTGACTGGTAGCTATTTTCTCCTCTTCATCTTGCTCAGGAACTTCAGCAAAAACCTGTCTCTCTCAAACTTGCTTGAATGACTAACGTACATACTTTTTTTCAGGAAAGGGAGGTGATAGTTTGAGGTTCGTTTGCTTTGTTAGCTGCTTCCTTTTCCAACACTTGCAGAATGTGCTCTGTGAAGCTATGGCCCACGTGGGAGATGAAGGGAAATACGTGGTCTGGAGGGCTTGGGGTTGTGGTAGCTTCACGTGCATGCTGTGTCTGCGGAGGCCACGTGTACTGGGAGAGGGAGGATCCGTGCTGGAAGCACAACTCTTATCCTTGGTCAGTGCAGGAGCAATCCATCTCCTTGCTACGTGTCTAATGAAAGCCTTGCATAGCCTGAGCCTAGTCTTTGTTGCATGTCCTTAGCATTACTGCAAATAAGAACTGAATAACATATAAAAACTTCTATGTATAAACATGGTCCCGTTCCCATAGTGCTTCCTGGCCCAAAGCAAAGGTGTTTTGTGGTTAGTCGTTTTTCTGACTTTGGCAATTACTTTTTAATCCAAGATCTTTGAAAGTGTTCTGTCTGTGGATGCATCTTGTCTTGGGGACATAGGGTGGTTTTGCTTTCTTTAATTATGTTGGGGGGATTAAAATTTTGCTGTTTCTGAAATAGCAGTTCAGACCAATGAAGTTGGCGATCCACACTGTAAAATTCAATTTCTAGGCTAGGTGCTAAGCAAATAATGAGATTCTAATAAAGGAAGAGCACCTCAGTTTTAAAGCTGGGAGCCTGCAATCTGCTATGACCTCCATTTTTCTGCAAATATTATCTTAAGCAGGCCTACAAATTGTACCTGTCAGAATTCTTTTTTCGTATATTGCGTTAGTTTTTCTGCTGACTTGGTGATTTGTTTTTTAAAATGACCATGTAGCATTTAAGCAGGAATCTGGGGTGTGAATACTGGCCGAGATATGCATTTACTTCATATTGCTTAGCAAGGTTAGGGAACATTTCTTAATTTTTATAATCATGCTTTTCAGCAAGATTTTTATGTAGGTGTCTTCAGCAGTGTTTCTTCTTAATATGATACTTACCAAAACAAATTTTTAATTCTATGTTTCAGTAGAGACAGTTAGTTTCTCTGACAAAAAAAAGAAAAAAAGGCATTTGCTCTCCAAGACCTCACTTCAATTCATTACTTTGTATTTAATTTAGAAGATCCTCTCTCTATATTTTATCGAGCATGTAAGCATTCCATTGACGTTTGTTCCAGTTGTTAACTCTAGACTTTATGCTACTGGTTACTACATCAGTTAAAATATATTGTTACTTTAGCAGTCCTTGCATGAAATGTCTTCTACCTTGCTCATGAGATGCAACTATCTGCTTAATGTAACTGCTTATGATCTGCTTTACTGTTTCAGTTGGCACGTGAAGGTGGTAAGTAAAGTACATTGACTCCCTGCCGCACCATTTCTTTTGTTTTCTTCATCAGGACAACGCAGATCACTGTGCTCCTCAAATGGCAATTATAATTTTAGAATTTATTTATACTGTTGAACCAAATTAGGAAAAAAATAAGAAGAAACCTGGATGCTGTTGTTGAATCTTGTCCTCCCACCATTTCACAAGATGAAAAGACCCATCCATTATATATAATTTTTCTCTGATTAAGAGCTTCGTGGAAGCATTTGGGACAGAGAAACCTTCTGCAAACTCTTTTTTTTTTTTTTTCTGGGTATACTTTTGTCCTTTCGGAAGACAACTTATATATGTACAAAGAATTAAATGTAGCAGTGAACATCAGCTTGTGATTAACACACCTATGTTTTAGTGTTTGTACATAAGTGTTCACATGAGGGCTAGGTACCTGTGCTTCCTTTATGGTCACTGTAGATCTAGTCAAATGTCTTGCTCTCGTTACTTTTAGTATCCAAAGTTCTTCACAACCTACTCTTCTCTGTTGTCATTTCTTGGCATTGCTTACTCAGTATTCAAGGTCAGCTCATGCCTCCTACCTCCATCCCATACATTTTAAAACAAGCACCTTCCCAATTTCCCCCATGTTGATATTTCCTTAGAGATGTTTAACCATGTTGAACTTGAGTTGATGATTAAAACCTAATCCCTCAGCCCTCCTATTGACCTTATGCCTTAATATGTTGTCCCTTAGTACTCATCTCTGCCATGAAGCCTACAGAAACACAATAGCAGCTCTTACATTAAGACTACTGTCCAGCATGCTTTCCAATATCACCTCAGTGTTTCCCTGTGCTCCTCCATATGCTAATGTATTTTCTGTTCTCTTATTTTTGTCTTTTAAAGCAAGCAGTCTGGTTTTGCTGTGCTTGTAAAGCACCTACTGCAATAATGCTGCAGCCCAGAACTAGGATTTATAAGCACTGCAGTGAACACAAATAGCTTTAATAGAATATCAGGCATACTCAGTTGTGCAAGTTTGTTGTCCTCTATTACTGGCATAATAAGAGGAACTAACTGACTTCTGTCTTGTGATCGAGCAATATTGTATTTAAGCCCATTTTTGTTTCCCATGTGGAAAGTTCCGAGTTAAATTTCTGCCTTGTCCTTTCAGTGCAGCTGTCGAACTCTATGTTAAGATAAAGATTTCCACATTGCATCTATTTTGTAGTGTCAGAGTAGATTGCTTTTTTTTCCTTCTAAAATATTTGAGGTGCCTCTGATCTGTGGTGCGTGATGTTTAAAAAACATGAGTTGGTTTCTACTTTTCAAGAATTCTTTCAATTCTTTCCTGTTAAGCTCTGGGAACAGTCAATTCCCAGTGATGGGCCTGGAGTGAAATAGGCCACCCTTTGTACCCAGCCCACTGGGACTGGTTGCTGTCACTTGTGTGCTCGGGTTGCTGAATTATCAGCAAATTTAACTCTTCTGTCCTCGAAAACAGTTTGACCTAGGAACTCCAGATGCTGCAGTATACTAGCTTTTTGATGGTGTGATGGTAAGAGTTGGTGACATAGGAGAGTTAATAATTTGTGATGTAAAGCATTTGAATATTAACATATTCCTAGCTTTCAATGTGATTGTGCTGTAGAGACAGGTTTAAGAAAAGCTTCTGGCTTACTGCTGAGCGGTTTCCTAAAGAACTTTTGGAAAATAGGGGCTACATGCTTTACTGGATTCAGCGTAGGTCTGGGGGACAGGTACGCACAGTTCTGCTGTTGCTGGTCTTAGCCCTGGTACTGGACAGATGTCAAGTCTTTCTGCACCTCCCTCGTTCGTGGAAATAGCTATGTATTTACAAATGGAGAAGGGTTACAGGCAGGTTCAAGGGGGTTACAGGCATGTCTGTACTTATGTTTTAGCAACCTGTGATGCTTTTGAGGGCTTTCATATTCTCACTTACGTGATCTGATTGCATAAGCATCTTGTGCTACTCTTAAGAACAGCCTACGAATTGAGGGACTGCGGTCGGCCTTACCTCCACTGATTCACTGTCTACAAATGTGATGACTCCCTAGATGGGAAACTGGTCATCACAGCTCTACCCCATTGTCCTGTAAACTGCTAGAAACTGCTTTTACAACTGATTTACAGGTGCCTGCATTACAGATGTATGATATTTCCAGTATCAACAAAAACACTTGAAAAGTTTGACATACTTCTCAGGGTGTATCCTATCTGCCAAAAATTTCAAGAAGCAAATATGATTATGAATATTATTCAGCTTGTCAGTACACTTACTAGATGTCACTATCCATCACTCCCAAAAGATAAATTACAACACACATTTGTGGGCAGGTGATGTAGGGGTCAAGGAGACCTGGCTCTATTAAAGGGACCTTCTCTTTTCTCATCAATCCTGTCCTAGTGTATGCACGTGTATAGTACAGAAGGCAGGAGTGGGTAGCGTGTATGGGAGGGAAGGGAGAGAATGAAAAAAAAAAAATTTCTGAATATCATAAGAAAGAATCTGTACTCTAAAGTTCTCTCTTGGCTGAATCCTGATTGTGCTAAGCTGAAGGATCATGTAGTGTATATACAGTTGTGAACTACTTACGGGAGTAATAGTCTTGTAGATTAATTTCCTGTTGAAAGATATACACTACGCCAAGCAGTGCTGTTTTAATGATGTTCTCTAGATCAGTCCTCAATAGGTGTGGCTAAACAATGTGCAGGCAATATTCTCTCTCAGATATCTTAGCTATAAACAAAGCCCCATGGCCAGAGAGCACTCTCTAGTAAAAAGAATTCCCCAAATCCTCTGTCTTAAACCCTCGAAGAACAGGTGGGCTGTTGTAGGGCTTCCTTCAAGAGAAGGTTCTGTTAAACAGTACTTACTGTGTTGTCAGTTTTTGAAGAGGGAAATAAGTAAGAAGGCTACGTGCCTGAAGTCTGAAAGAAGAAGCAGCAGTGGACTAGAATTGAGCTTCTTTGGATTTGTTTCTTGGCTCTGCTGCACGCTTCCTGAGACTAATTGTTTAAATCTTGGTTCTCTGTTTCTGAAAATCGTAGATGTTATTTCCTGTCCATTGTGTAGTTTATATTTGCACTGAATACCTTTGTGCAAGGATTGGCTCTGCTCTTTTTGTCTGTGATATCTAATATAGGACACAGTGAGGTCTTGACCTCTTTTGTGACATTTATGTACAAAGTGATACAAATGATGACTAATGCAATGGAAAAGATTTAAAATATTCATACTGTGTTGATGAGACTGGTGTGTCAACACACTGCACCGTTTTCCTGAGCCCTACTTGTTGAAAGTGCGTAAAGTGAACCTTCTCTAGGCACAAATGCATTAGCAAAACTTCATTTTTGTATTGGTTCTGGAAGCATGCCTTGCCCAGTAAAGATGACCCTGGATTACTTCTCTGAGAGCAGAGACCAGCTTGGTGGCAGAACTAAATCTGTTAGTCCAAAATCATGTTTCTCCTTCTGTATGATGCAGATCTGTCCACTCTTATCTGTAGACTCCCTCCTTGTGTGCTTACGCAACTGTGGGTATGCGAAACAGTCCTACAAGCTCCGTGCTTGGTGGTGCACGCAACAGTTACAGCTGGCTGGTAGATCAAAGCATCTCCTCACCTGCAGTATCTGAGGTAGTGAGTCTGTAAGGGAGCCTGTAGAGCAGTCCTGGCATTGCAGGAGGTGACACTCTACTCACAGAGGTGGGAGGAGTGCTGGGCTGTGTCATCTTCTGGGCTTTCAAGTTCAAGGACATGCAGTGTAGCATCGCTGTGGGACCTGTGCCCCTCCGGTGTCAAAGACCCAACAAGCCAGGGGCCTCTTTTCAAGCTGGCAGAGGTGACTACATCTTGTGCGTTGGAAGAGTGTGAAACTCCAGGGGGGTCATGCTTGTTTTTAGGCTTTTAGGATCAAGCAGAAGGAAGTGGGGGTGTTTTTGGCAGAGGGGATGTTTAGTTATAGAACACGTATAGAACTGGGTAGGATAGAAACTTTGTGCTCCAGTGGTGATTTGTCTGTGAGCTGTAGTCTTCCATACACTTTGAAATTTCCCCAGCATTAAAGACTATTTACAACTTAACAGTGGTGAATACAGCAAATTTATACAAGCTGCTGACATGTAGTGTCATGCTTAGATGTCTGCAAGTCCAGGGAGTGGTGCAGAACACTTCTTGCCGCAGGCAAATTAGAGGCTTTGCTTGATCAGTGGGTAAAACACAATGCCATCCACTTTTCTAGAAGGTAGGCTCTTGCCCTTAAGATATGTATATGTATGCTTAATGGGAGGCTTATCCCTGTTCTAAAATCCATTTCTGCTAATGATCCAGTGAGTCATCCAACCAATTAGTATGGCCTGCCTTCTTCATTTTGTCTCCTGAAGTTCATTTTTGCATATTTTTTTTTTTTTCTTAAGAGTAATGTTGCATTAATTGGCTAGCATGCGGGAAAGCATCCTTAATGGTATGCTGGTCCTTAGAAGTAGCCATGTCCCAAGTCACAGAAAGATTGTCCTGATTGTTTCCAGTTTTCTTATAGAGTGACAAGATGACAAGTAGGAGAAATAGCAGTAATGAAGACGTCGAATTCTCACTTTGTGAGCTGGTTATCCTCATCAGTTAAATACTGATGTCTGTCTGAAAGCTGATTTGTAATTGTTTAAAAATTGGAGGTAACATATGTTTAGTTTAGTGGGATGACTGATTCTCACTGTATGGATAACGAGTGGTTCCTGACATTTTGGCCATGGCTCTTGAGACTTTAGGCAACGGCATGTGGTGTTGGGTTAGCCAGTCGTGAAATGATCCAAGAACGATGTGGTGCTATTTGTGTATGGTGCTTGAGGAAGAGGAGAATAATATTAGAGAGATTACATGGTTATTTCTGTATTTAAATGTTTCTGTTACAGTCCCGTTGGTACAATCTGTACACCTAGGGAGATTAATTCATTTCACTTTTGATGCTTTAACCACTAAATCATCATCTCCAGCTGGCACTGAAATGAAGTGATTTGCATCATCTACATCAGCAAGGAAGTGTCACCTTTGTTAAAAAAAGAACCACCGACACACAGACTTAATTATCTATTCAGAATGCAAGCTAGCAGCTCAAATGTAGTGACTTTTCTCCAAAACCAAACCAGATATTTAAAGAGGCATGAGCAAAATCACACTTCTCTGAAAACTTAACAGTAACTTCTAAAGATAGCTATAGCTGATCTTAAAAAAAGGCTTGCTTCTGTGTTTTATATTGTGTATCTTTTATGTAATTGGCTTCGCTGCTTATCTGTTGCCAGTTTTCTCCTATCTTTGTAATGTGGCTGAGAAAAACATCTTTTTAATAAAGGAGCAAATTGTTGTTTCAAAGCTATAGATGTTGGCAGGTAGACTCGGACTTCTGGTAGCTTGGTCTCTGAGCCTGACTAAAGTGGTGTGATAAATCTGTTCTTCCACAGAAACGCTGAGTGGTTTAGATCGTAAAAGCTATCATTATTTCAAATACTTTTCATTCTTGTTGATCAGACCACTAGTTTGAAATTCTCTGTCAAACCCTTTTAAGATGCTGTTAGGTCCAATAGCACTGGAAAATTCATCTAATAAAGTGCTGTTGAATAGCTTCTTTTAACTGTTTAGTGCATGGTATGTCATTAGTAGTAAGTGCAGTTGCAGTTCATATTCATAGAAAAGGCTGTTCTTTTAGTTGTGGAGGTTTACGGTCTCTGCTCTGGAGGGTCAGAAACACAGCAGCTGTGCAGCCCGCTTGCTCTTGCTGCTGCTGGGGCTGTCCCTGAGCAGCCCTGGCTGCAGGATCTGACCCCAGCCCGCCCTGGCATTGAGATGTTGTTACATCCATTGCTCTCCCCTTGCTCCATGCTCTGGTAGAGCTTGTGGGACTCCTTCCCAAGACAGCTTTTTGAAAGGGGCAGCAAGACTATCTATACATGTACAGCTGTAGGCCAGAATCCCACGTGAGAAATCTCTTTGCTGGATGTTTAGCTCGTTTCATTCTCGGCAGACATTTCAGTATTGCCCCATTAACAGGCGTCAAGTGAGAGGTGTCAGTACTGGATGTGTTGGGGATCTCTGTGCTGCTGTCCTGGAGCCCTTTGCCACCGCTGAGCCCCACCACTGCCGCCTCGGC
>NW_009601919.1:8142-14138 GCF_000690535.1 Cariama cristata | reverse complement strand
TTTCTTAGATTTCATTAACAGTTTAAGGCTCAGATACATTCTTAAGTTTTTTTATGAAATGAAGTATAGGAGAAATATTAACCTCTGTATTGTTAAAGACACGACTTGGTATTGAATTTTAATTGCAGAAATATGGGAATAGTACTGTTCACAACCTTGTGCAAGAGCAAATTATTTGGCTCATCTCTTACTGCTTAAATGTAGCCATAAAATTTAGCAGGGAACATTATTATTGAGCGTAATAGAGAGAAAAACTGTTGAAAACTTAGCATTCCTAGCTAAATTCAGAAAATTATAAGGCAAGAACAAAAGAACTGTAGTGGTTCTTCAGATGGGAGCCTTTGAAGGCAAGCTAGGTTTGAATTGTGGAAAAATGGACTAACAGTTGTCAGAATGATTTCTATGTATTTTTACATTTGAACTTACCTGATTTTCAGTGCTATAAGTGGCAGGTCAGTTTTTTGGAACTGTTTAAAGGCAGCATTAAACCAGTGATGCTGTAACGGTTGGTCCGTCTGACCTGTTCAGTCTTCTCATTTGTAGGGACTTGAGTACACGAAATTGTGAATTTGTATTCCTCGCAGTCCTGGTTAGGAGAAGAATATTGTTAACTATGTTGTATAAAGATGAAGGAAAGTCAAACTTGAAATTTTTGGAAATCAGAAGTGATTTCAGGCTCCCCAAAAATCAGAAACCATGAGGTTGTCTTGCATGTTTTGGTCACTTTACAGTCCCAGCACAATAATGGAATAAAAAATTCAGTCAGTCACGCATCATGGTTTGTTTGTTGCTGTTGTTGGGGGTTTTTTGTTGGTTTTGTTTTAGTTTCCTTGCAGCTTTCTTCACTTTATTGTTCAGGTCTGCTTCACTGGAGATCCACAGTGACTTTGTGTATGGAGATGTTAGGAGTCCTTGTGTCAGATAGTCATGCTATATAGAACGTATAGTATGATATGCTATATGTGATAGGATATATATGATAAGTGATACACTGTATATATCTGATATAGTATATAGGATTTTTTGTTTGTTTTTAAAATAATAGAAGACTCCACACTTATTGTGGGGGAACTACCACAAGTTGAAAGCTTTTTTGGGTTCCTTAAAATCCATGTGAGATGTTATCACTGTTTCCTTTTACATATACATATCTGCCAATACTTTGCTAATTCTTAGTAGTCATGGGAACCATCCTGAAAGTGGAGCAATTTGGTTTCCTCCCTGTGGGTTTGACTCTCTTCAGTTTTAACTTTGATTTTTATCCAAAGCAATGCCTCATGATTTTGGATTGCCATAGTGTGTGTTCCTTAGTTGGACATTAGGGAAAAGAAATATAAAATTTAAGTAACTTTTTCTAGTTGTATCACATAGCTTTGAAATTTGTTGCTCCCTGACTATACAAAACCAAGCAAACTAGGAAAATACTAATGAAAATTTTAGTCGTTTCGATCTTTTCTTTTTTTTTTTTTAAGTCAGTGAAGATCCAGTGTTCTTATGCACATTCTCAGACTGTATACTCTGCTGTGTTTCATGTTTTCAATTGACTGAAATGTGATGCTTTTGTCCAGTACGTTCTGTGTATATTGTGGAGCGTTTATGCAAATGTGTGGTCATTTCCATTAGGTGGTGAGGACCGCGAACTTCTCCAAAGGAAAAAAGAGAAATACAGGCAAGAACTACTAGAACAGATAGCTGAGCAACGGCGAAATAAGAGACGGTAATGGAAAGTTACTATATTTTTAAAAGATAATGGCTGAAATTTAAGGGAATTTGATGAATCCAGCATGGTAAGAATAATTTTCATAACTAAGGCATTCCAGCTAGCTAGGTAATATTGCATCCAGTTAAAGTCATTGGCACAAGAGCTTCAGTTTTTAATAAACAAATTCACCAGCTTTCAATGGAACAAAGGAAAAAGCAGATTTTTTTTCATTTTTAAAAATGGGTTTTAGTTTCTTAAGGTTCTTTTAGCTTCTTTACAAAGCTGTAACTGAATTTGTCTTTTTTTGCTGGTACAGGAGTGTCTAATTACTTTGGAAAGTTGAAAATTAATCTTGTTTTGCCCTCCAATTTAGGAAAGTAACCTTTCGCTTTCAAAGCACTTGACCATCTGGCTTATGCAGAATAATAAACCATAAATTTCTTGCTTACCTGTTAGTAGCTGCTTGCTAAATGATAGTATGGATACATAAAAACACGCAGTCATATTAGTGAAGGGATAAGGAATTAAAAATAAGTTACTACTGATGGTTTCACTGTGATGAAAAATTGCACATACCGAGCAAGCCTGAGGCCTGAAATTACAATGTAGTACTTATTGCTGTACTTTTGAATCATTCATTTCAATATGTTTATAATAAACTTCTTGCTGTAACGTGAATAAAGGTCAGTTTTTAAGAAGTGTCCTTAAAGGTAGTAAAAAACAATGTGGTGGTTTGTCCTTTGATGTTAGCTGGATTTTTATTAGGCAGAATAGATGATAGCCAGATACTTCTTGAGGGCTCTGTTTATTTACAAATAATATACAGTATCTTTCTTCCCTGGCTCAGACCACCGGAGGAAGTAAACCACCACCAGAGATACTGTAATACCCACAAAAGGACACGGGGTGGCAGTACAACCGCCGGATAATTAGCTCATGTATATTTAATTAGTGCTAAGAAAAGGTGTGCCTTATGTTAATGATTTCTTTGTCGATGAAATTAATATGCGACACTCTTGTAAATATAAACGACACCAGAACGACCAGTCGTTGGGAGCACTTATGGTGGAGAATCCCCAGTGTGACCCCAGCGCTGCTAATAAAGAATACCTGCTTAACAGTAATTCTTCGTCACAAAACTCTGTAGGGCTTTTATAGAATGATAAATGTTGTGTTTTTTTCTAATAGGGCATTAGCATAGAGTAAAATTGAAGCCGAGGATGATAAGGCTGTAACTTATTACACATGATTTTGCCTTAGAGGAAAATATTTTTGTGGAAGTTACTGAACATTTTCTTTTGCTGTGACCCAGCTGAAATTTTGTATAAGCCGTGGGTATCATGGAAAAAATACTTAGTGTCCAGTGGTAGCCTGTACATGCCCACATGAGTAACCTTTCTTTGGGAATGTAAAGTATGCTGCAGAAAGATTTTGCTCTTTTTCAATTAAAAAAAAAAATCCAGTAGTTTTGCAGCCGAGTTGATCTCATTGTAGCAATTTTTAATTTCAAATTTGTAATTCTTTTTTAAACTATCAAATGTAGTGCTCAAGATTACAAGCATTTTTATAGGCTTTTGTAAAAAGCAAGATGTTTCATATTGCGTTGCTTGTAAGACTTAATGCAGAGTTACTACTGTTTCCACTTCCTTGGTAAGGTGATTATTGTACGAAGAATTTTGATGAGCATATATGAAGGAGTAGATTGTCAGCCTTAGTAACATTAGCAGCAGACTGACTGTCACAGAACTGGTATGATTTGCCTTTAAGTGCCCAAAGCCATTGCCTCTTGGGTGGAGTAGAGATCTGCTGTTGGCAATGTAGGATGGGTAACTTTCTCAAGCCAGAATAAACTGGTTATTATTTTAAGTGGTTACTGGTTTAAATTATCAATCGCACTGTTTTTTAGGGGCAGCTACAACACAGAAAGAAACTTGTGGCATTTCTGGAGAGTTCAGCAGAAGTGAAAAGAGCTCTTTTTTTTTTCTAGAAAATGAAGATGAATGAATAACTGTAAGATACTGTTAGTCAGCATGTGAGGCAGGAGACTGAGAATACATGTAGATAAGCAACGAAGCTGAATCGAAATTCTTACTCCTAAATGGGGAGGAAGATCATTGACAAGTGGCCTGGCTGCACGTTGCTGCCCTCTCTGCTTAAAGTATCTGCAGTGCTTGTTCGATCCCTTTTGCGAAGTGGTTCAGCTTGAGTAGCTGGCGAAAATCTGAATCTCTTTTGCTGCTTTAGTTGACTTAGAGAGGTCAGTTGGCTGATGAGGGATTCAGATGGTGAAAGGCAGAGGGCTGGAGCGTACGGCTGGGAGCCAGGCAGGAAAAGAGGAAAAGCTGGCTTTCTTGGCACAGCAGGCTGTAAGGTCAGTGGAAATGGTTTTGTCTAGTCAAAGCTGACTAGGCAGAAGCATGCTGTGCTGCAGCAGTCTATACGCTGTATGTATCTCAGTCTGACACCTGAAGAGTTCCTGTTGTAGGAACAAAATTCTATCCTGAACAAGTCCAGGGAACGTGTAATGTTTTAAAACCATTAATTTAGCTGAAAACCTTCAATGAAGTAGAATTGCTACCTTCATTAAGCATCAGTCACTGTTAGCTTTAAATTGCCTCTCAGGGAGAGATTCTAATTAGGTGGATTTCTTGATGAGTTACAGATTGGTTAAATAGCAATGCCTGATTAAGAATCTCTAAATAGTTGTATATACTGCTTGTTTAAAATAAAACAATCCTCAGGATGAACTGAGTACCATAGTCACATCTGAAATTAGCTACAGAGCTGAAATCTGGGGCACTTTGGGAGCAGTTCACATGAAACTTGCTAGTGAGAAAGGCTGTTTGAAATATTCTCCTGCTAAAGACATGTTGAAAAAATAAAAAGTCTGTAGACTGCTTTATCATTTTCAATTGCTGTAGCTCATAGGTATTTCTAATTTTGTATTCACATTTAGAAATTTGAAGTTAAATGTTAGAAAAAATATTCATGTCTAGTAGATTTTGAGAATTTTAATCTTAATGCTGTAGTTCATGATTGATGAGTACTAACTTCCTTGTATATACTGTCTTGCAGCTAAGTGATGAGGAGGTAAAGATTTAATATTTTGCTGAAATATTTTTGTTGAAAAATGTAATAAAATCAAAGGAACTTAAAAAAGAAAATAATGATATTGCAAGGAAATGTTTATTGGAAGAAGTCTCAGTATGCGTTTGGTTTTATTTTTTACTGATTATGAGCTATTTTAATCTTGGGGCAGAGAGGAGAGGTTTCAGAAACCTTTCCTCTGCATGATATGAGAATACTGTCTGTGTAGGAGACTGGCAGCTGTAGAGAACCTGTACTACAGACAACTGTGGAAATACTTCTTTTTTCTGGACAATAACTAGAACCATATACTTCCTGAAACCTGCCATAGAGGTAGTTTTTTGTAAATCTGTGATAAACATGCTAGATTTCCTTGTAGTATTAGATTTCCAGTAATTGCTTGGGAGAAGAAAATGCAATTACTAGAAATTTGAACAGCTAGTTGGGACCCAGTGAAGCGTTTAACGCAATCTAAAAGGAGGTTCAGAGTATTTCCTAGTAATAACAAGGTAATGGTTTGGGGTTTTTTCCTCTCTTTTTTCTATTGTTTTATGTTTCCTCCTTCAGGCAAATAGATTGAAGCAGTTTGGCTTCCCAGTGAGAGCTTCTGAAGAGAAGATACCTCCTGGAAGGCCTGGCGTGGCTTTCCAAACTCCCATCCCCGTCTCTTCAGCCTCTCGAGGGACTGAAGACTTTCACCAGGGGCTAGCCAGCGCTCTTGGCGAAATATCAGCTCCCAGGTGCTTCATCGTCATGTTCATTTTGCATATTAAATAAGATGGTTGTTAAGCATGTTATTACTGCTGAGGTAGAGCTCAGTGGTGCTATTGGACCTTCTCCAAGGATGAAGGTAGAAATAACATTTTGATAATTAACAGAAAACTAAACTACCTTGCACTGAAAAAAAATTTTCATGTGTGTTTCTTCACAGTTTATTTTGAAAAATCTGGGGAGGCTGGATTATCTGTGAAGACAGCTCTCTCTTAGTGGATATTTGTGTAGGCTAAGGGTCACGCTGTAGAAATTATGTCCATGCCTGTAATATTGAACCATACTGCAAGGATGTTTGGGCACGTGCCCTTCTAGTATTGTTAGAAGGCTGGTATGGTGTGTCCAGAGAAGGGCAACGAAGGTGGTGAAGGGTCTGGAGCACAAGTCTGATGGGGAGCGGCTGAGGGGGCTGGGGGTGTTTGGGCTGGACACGAGG
>NW_009601919.1:0-8010 GCF_000690535.1 Cariama cristata | reverse complement strand
AGATTGGATATTAAGAAAAATTTAATCACCAAAAGGGTTATCAAGCATCAGAACAGGCTGCCCAGGGAGGTGGTGGAGTCCCCAACCCTGGAAGTATTTAAAAGATGTGTAGATGTGGTGCTTAGGGTTCAGGGGTGGTCTTGGCCATGCTAGATTTATGGTTGGACTTGATGATCTTAAAGGTCCTTTCCAACCTAAGCGATTCTATGGCATGGGTTTTGCCCCTATAAGTTAACCCAGGGCTAAGCTCAGGAATGCAGTGTAGGCAAGGACAGCTTCCACTAGAAGCTGTCATTGAGACAAAACTGTTTAGGGAGAGAGAAGGAGCTGCAGGCATGTGGCTGAAGCTGTGCTGTACCACTTGCCCTTTGACCAGAGACTAATCCTTGGCTTGTTTTATTTGCTGTCACTGATGTAACCAGTGGGTATCATTAACTGAACCAGTTACAGAAGGCGTGCTTGGTTTATGTTCTTTAGATCTCTGGAATAGTGTGGGTTCATGAACTACTCCCTAAGGGAAGGTTAATTCCCTAGTGGGGCTTATTGTGTCTTGTTCCTGCATGGCGCTAATGAGAGGTCTTGGGCTGAGCTAAATCTAGAATTTTCCCATAGTGAATTCTCTCTCCTTTTTTTTTCTTTTTTTCTTTTTTCTTTCTTTCTTCTTTTGATGATCTCATCTCTTTTCAGTTGTACAACAAAACAAAAAATTGTGTTCCTTTTTTCTTGAAGGTTCACACCGGTGCCACCGCCTCTACCACCAGTTTTAACAGACAACCGTAGAATGCCTTATGGTGAAAGATACTACTTTTGCGGGGTTAGGAATCCTTTGGATCTTCATCTTGCATATTGTAAGTGGATGACTTTAGGTGCATTGGTTGTTAGAGTGACTTAGATGACTGCTTTTAATCTAGTTAAATGGTGAATAATGTAGAACTAGTACAAGCAATTTAAACCCATTTCTTACATGTGTATGAATGTTGAATGAAAAGTAGGCTTTTTTCGATACTGATTGTGAACAAAGTGGTTTTCTCCAACTGCAAAAGGGGCTATGGCTTCCAGAAATCTTCTGCATTGCTTGAACAAGCTCTAGTCTCAGCTACTGAGCCATTGCTCCTCCCAGATAATTTTCTGTATCGTTTTGATAAACAAAACACTATTTTCTAAAATTACGTAAATAATACTATAATTGATTACATGTTTGTGTGTTACCCTTTGACTGCTTCATGATGATTTCATGAGTGAAACAACTGTGATGTGTGTGAGGAGGTACTGGATTGTCTGGTGGTTGGTTTTTTTTCTTTTTTTTTGCCTTTTTAGAGGAAAACAAGAAATACTTTTATAAAGTTGTTGTGCTGCCTTCACAGAAAAGTTAAAATAAAGGAGAAAAACCTTACGATAACAACTCTTTTGCTGGTTGATTTGAATGAGATTCATCTCCACTGGGGAATTTCAAGAATGCTAGAGATTTAAGAGCAAAAGTTTTTAGATTCCACCCCCCCCAGTGTAAATTTCTCCCTATCTTGAAATTTAATAGCTTATGGTTTGAGAAGATTTTTTTGGGTTTTTTCCCTTTTTTTTTTTTAAAGTTGCAGGCACCTTTTTAACCTTTTCTTTGTAATCTTATTTTCAGTCCACAGTTTTAACTTAAGGAAGTTTTGGGTTTTTTTGGAGGGTTTGTTTAGTGTGTTGGGGTTTTTTTGTGTGTGCGTGTGTGTTTTATTTTGGTGTTTTGTTGTTTGTTAATTTTGTTTTTACCCTTGTATCGATATAACCTTTAGGGTAAAATGGCTTACGATTTAGAGAAAACTAAAGAAACTAATACTTAACCTAACTCTCATATGTGAATTTTATCTTAAAGCTTGTTGTCACAAACTGGAATATTGCGAGTGCTTCTAATTTTGAAAGTAGGAAATTGTTTTAGAGGTGCATTTCTGCCTGTCTTGAACCCAAGCAGTAGCATGCACAGCAATGGCATGCCCTGCTGTGGCAGAGTGCTGCAGGCCCTATTTCAGTAGGAGTCCAGATGCCAAATGTCCTGCGTTTCTGTAGGAGGCAATGGGGCTCTGCTTACAATAGGGACACATTTGGAAAGCATGAGGACAAATGTTACTTTAAGTGAGTTATTTCTTTTTGTTAGTCCATTGTAGAATATGTTAATGAAGACATTTGTAACTTTAAAGGGATTTAGTTGAATTTAAGAACTAGATTTGTACCTTGGCATTGTGTTTCTTTCTATAACAATTTAGCTAATCCTTAATGCCCTCTAAAGAAGTTAGGAGTCCTGTTTGTAATTCTGCAGTCACAGAATTCGAGCAGTGAGCTCTGTTCTTTTCAGTAATGGCAGATGTTTATATCTAAGCATTCAAAATTTAAAATAGTTTGTTTTTTGTTTTTTGTTTTTTTTTTTTACTGTGTAGATGGTGCAGATATGACTGGAATGCAGCCCACACCTAATCTGGATCCTCCTTTAGGCCAAGCCCCAGTAGAGCAATCTGTGTAAGTATTATCTGTATTCTTGTTCGTTCTTTGTATTTGTGTGCATTGATACACTTTTCATGTTGGGAGTGTTTTGCTGACAATGGATATGCCTTTGAAATAAAGTGTGTTAAAGACAACTCTTCAAACTTCTAATTAAGAATTTGTAAGCACTTCTGTGTAAAAAATAATTCAGTGACCTCCTATTTCTATATGGATTTATGAAAATGCTTGAGATTATAAACTGCCAGGCTGTGGAAAACAGCAGCTCTTAAATATTTTGAGTGGGGATATATGTGGGTTTTATTTTGTTTTGTTTGGTTGCTTGTTTTTTTTTTAATTCCTCCCCCTCTGGACCCTATGATATTTTCCTTTTATATGTGTGGTTTTCTAATTCAGAAGTAACATTGGACAGAGGAATACAGGAAACAGACAAAGAAGCATAGGAGTATTTTCTGAAGAAAAATCAAAGCCTTCCAAAGAGGCAATGTTATCGTATCAACAAGAATTACAACAGCAGGTACTGAGTGATAAAGCTTCTGATGCTTTCTTCTTTTGCTTTTTAACATATAATGGTTGTAACTGTAGTACTCTTTCAAATGTATTTATTTAGTTTACAAGCAAAAAGCTTGCTTAACTCTCCCTCCCTTCCTCATTTCCTTTCTCCCATTCCTCTGACCCTGCTTTAGCTCATTTTATCTCTTCAAGTGGACAGTAAGCTCTTCAGGTTTTTTTGTCAGAGGCAGAAAGAATGTTGAGACTGACAGCAAACAGATTAGTTACAGGCATGGAGTTTTATATCATTATTTTCAGAAACATAAGAACCTGCATCTTAAAAGCAATGAGTTGTATTGCTCTGATATCCTTATTGAAAGATTGCTTTTGAGCATTATTGCTATGATTATGAGCAACACTCTTATTGAAATTAAGTTCTTCATGATCATTTGGATACCAATTCCAAAACTTCCCTAATGTTTACCTCCAGTGTGCTTGTAAGTGATGTCTTATATCTTTTCAGCTTCCTTTTTGATAGACTAGACAAATTCCTTGAGTGTCCTGTCTTCCAGTAGACGTCCTAGACGCCTACTCATTTTAGTGGCCTCTTGCTGCTGTACCTTGGATGAGTGTATATAAAATGTATTTGACCATGATAAGACATGTTATTTCAGAAGAGATTTTGCTAGAACCCAGTTCAGTGGCACTAGTGTTTTCTTATCTTATTATTCTTTATGTATTTCTCCAGTGAAGGTAAATAATTGCTATAAAAATGTTCTAGTTTAATTATGATTGTGCATAGAGATAAAGGAGAGGCTGCCCATCAAGGTCAAATTAAGAATAAAATAAATGTTTAGGAATAGTGTCTGATATTGCACTTACACTTCTTTGAAGGCATTTTCTCACTGTAGTCTTAGGAAGTAAATTTTATCTTGCCGTATGAGAGACTGCACGATTTGACTTAAAGGTCTAACAAACGTGGCATGATACAGTCTTTAAAGTTATGCTGCTTGTGGTTGAAAGTGAACAGAAAGTATTCTGCTTTTTTTTTTCCCTGTAGACAAACTTGACTGACCATTTCAGGGGCTAGATGGGTCTTTGTGTTGACTCCTATCTCTTGCGAAATTGTCTGACTACTTGATAAAGGGAAATAATCTAATGCACGAAAGAAACAAACTTAAAAATATGGTAATATATTTCAGCTACATAAATAGTAGCTAATGTTTTAAAAGCTTTGAATAGAAGATGGACTTCTTTTAAACAGCTGTTCTCTTTCTAAATGCTACATTGAGTTATTAGGAGGCTTACTTACATATATTTAACCTGATTTTGAAGAAAAGGAAGAACAAACCATATGAACAGTTCTGTGTTATTTGCATACATCATCATGTGTTACTGCAGAAAACTATTTCATGAATGGTTATAGAATGGTGTGCATTCTATTAAGGCATTTATAGTTAGGAGTCTTTCTTTATCTCATGTCATCTCTAGTCTGAGTTGTGATTAAACAAAATACACCAGGTTGAGAGAAGCAAGTGCTGTGGTATTGTAGAATTTTGGCTGTTTAATTTTCAGGTAGTATAAACTTCTGTATCAAATATCCAAAGATATGGGACTTTTGATCTGCAAGTGTCAGACGTAACATTTCTGGAACTTGAAAGTCTTATAATGTGTATCTGTGTGTTCCTCTGATTATGCACAACTGGACTGGAAGTCTTATAACGTGTATCTGTGTGTTCCTCTGTGATTATGCACATCTGGACGTCCACGTTTTGACAACAGTATTCAATGAACTGCCTGCAGTATGGGCAGTGAAATGTTTGCAATTTGCTTGATGTAGATGGGGGGAATGGGTAATGGTAGCATTCAGCTTGCTCTGTTAACTTTTTATTAAAAGTAGACTTAATGTCATGTTTTGATGCAACTGACTTTGGTTGGTTTGGGTTTAGATACGAGAGAGAGCGGAACGACGCAGACAAGAGAGAGAGGAGGAGGAACGCTACGAAGCCAAGTTAGAAGCAGAAATGAGGAGTTACAACCCCTGGGGAAAAGGTGGTGGCGGTGCTCCTCTCCGAGATGCGGAAGGAAATCTGATATGTATGTTTGCCAAAATGATGGGTTGTCTTTTTAAGATTGATGTTTTCTTGCTCTCGTAAGGGCTCTGTTCAGATATGTTATTCCTTGTTTTGTAACACTGGTAGCCCTTTTGTGACAAGTAGAGGTTCTTGTTTCAAGCAGATGCACTCTAGGAATATTTAAGTGAGTAATTATTTTGATTTCTGTAGAATCATTTGAAGAGTACAGTTTGAACAAAATGGGAAACACAGGATATGTCAACTGTAAGTGAAGACACAATGCAATAGTAAAGGGAGGAGGAGGAAAATAAGCTGTTAGAATCATCTGCAATATGAATTTGATGAAGTCTATTGTGAAGACTTTTATTTAAACATTTTCCAGGAAGAGAATTTTTTTATTTATTGTCTTTCTTTTTTAAAAAAAACGTCTAGGCTTAGAAAGCTCTACTTGTGACATGGAAAATGGAAGCATGTTTGAATAAATATATAAAGCTAAGTGGAATATTTACATTTCCCCAAGTAACCCTGCTGGTAAATGGCTGTATAAATAGCAGTCAGCAGTAAGGTTTTTTAAGGTTTATTTTTTTTCCAAGTGATCTTCCTTCTATACAAGATGGGAGTAATGAGGTGGGAGATAGCTATGATCCAGGCAAGTTGTTCATCCACCCCTCCAGTAAATAAGAGATAGATGTAAGATTAAACCCCCAATTCTTGATCCTGGTTCCTAGTGAACCCTACAGGAATAGTTTATCTAAAATGAAAATAGTACTCAGTAGGCACGGTTGGATTTGTATGTTTCAAAACCTTGGCCTGTGCTAGCTCTCTCCATTCTTGCCTTTAGCATCTGAGTGGGTCTTACAGTTTTATAAATACTGATTTCTAATGTGAAACAAATTGATTTTTTTGTTATTGGAATAGGATGTTGAATTATGATTAGATTTTTAAAATATGAGAATTTTCAAAGTATGGAACACTTGCTGGATAACAGTTTATATATAAATAATTTCAGTTTTATGGCACCTGCGCAACATATGGCTAAATTCATAGTGTAGTTTGAGGGTAGGGGGTAAAGTTTAAATGCTTTCTAAGATTGTGTGCCCAAATAGTAAGTTTAGAAGCTTGCGTTGCGGATTCAAGCTTGTGTTTATCCTCGGAGCAGATGGAGGTGTTCACACTGCCTAACTTTAGGCACTGCATTTAAGTGTCTGGCTTCTTTCTCTAGACTTTACATTGGTGTAAGTAGAGTGGGTCAGAGGAACATGTAGGTCTCTCATTAGCCTGAGCTCTGCATGTACCTGCTGAGCAGCTTATCTCCATCCATAAACGAGGAGCCAAGAGGCAGAAGTTTCTTAGCCTGTTTTCCTGAATTACACATGTAAAGTTATTTTTCCCATCATATTTAAGTAGCATGATGGGTAAACCAGGAGTCAAATGTGTTTATCCCCGGAGCAGATGGAGGTGTTCACACTGCCTAACTTTAGGCACTGCACTTAAGCGTCTGGCTTCTTTCTCTAGACTTTACATTGGTGTAAGTAGAGTGGCTCAGAGGAAAATGGACTGATTTTCATTAGCCTGAGCTCTGCATGTACCTGCTGAGAAGTTTATCTCCACCCATAAATGAGAAGCCAGGAGGCAGAAGTTTCTTAGCCTGTTTTCCTGAATTACACAAGTAAAGTTATTGTTCCCATCATAGTTTAGCAGCATGATGGGTAAGCCAGGAGTCAAATGTGGTGAAACATAACATGCTTTCTGCCATGTCCGTCTTTGCAGTGTGACTTGTCATTTTATCCTCTTAAAAATGTCTGTAAGTAGCTTTTGTGACTCTGACGTATGTAAAGGCTGCTTTACAGAGAGGGATGTAACTTAAAGTTCTTGGAATCTATGTGCTTAAATGACTACAGTAATTCATAATTGCCAGAAGCGCTATTTTAAAAGATAATCTGAAAACTCTGTAGTACTTTTTTGTTTTGAAATGAGCCTTCTAGGTATGGTATGGTAACACTTCAAAATTACCTGGAATTAACATCTTTGACCAGGATTTTTGTGGTAACTGGGAGGCACCATTTAAATTTTGGTGAAAATACTGGATGACATTGTTTTGCATACATAGAAAAATCTGCAGCTGGATTATTACTAAAGACATGAAGACCAAAATACACTTTAACGGTTCAATTGTGCTTATCGTCCTTAATAGTAATCAAATAGAGATTCGTTACTTAAAATACCGGGACTAAACTCAAAAGTATTTTACAGCTTTAAGGAAATAGCAGGAGGAGTGGTTTCTAAATACATGCTTGTCAACACAGACTTTTCAGTCATTTTTGTCTTGGAGCTCTTTATCTTTCCATTTCATAGCATTTTTGGGCAGGGGAGAGAGGAGGTTTGCTGTGAAGAATCATTCCTGTCAAAAGAAAACCAAAACAAATCTTTTAATCGCTGGGTTCCTAATGACTGGTATTGCACCTATAGTTTCTATATTCTTATCTTTGCTTAAAATTTTTGTTCCCATAGTTGGTATGCCCAGCGAAAGTGGAGTCTTTCAACAAGTCAAAAATACCGGTATTTTTGAGCATCTATGGTGAACATGCCTTTTATGAGAACAAAATATTATAAACAGTTATTTCCCCTTTCCTTTAGCGAACTTGAATATCATGCACAAGCAAAACGAAGATGCGTATCATAATCGAGAGGCAAGACTGCATGAAGATAAAAGGGCCATTGCATCTGTTGACCTAAGCTTGGCCTCCCCAAGACCTGAGAACAGAGAAGCATCTACAAATAAACCAGAAGGTTTTTAAGAATACTGTATTACAGCTCTATTTATAGGTCTTAGTTATCAAAATTCTCTAGTTTCTTTACTACTTTCTAGTAGTCCTATGATAGTGTTAGTGGTCTGTACCTGCAAAGTCAGTATCATGCTTCTTTTCCCAAACTAATTCATTGCTGTCACTGTGTGTACTGAAAA
>NW_009601918.1:4206-27672 GCF_000690535.1 Cariama cristata | reverse complement strand
AAAAAAGAGAAAAAAAAAAAGGCAAAAGCTTTGTCTGGGGAGTTGGAGCGAAGTTGCGGAGGATTTTTAGGCTGGAGTCGGCGAGCGAGGGCGTTCAGTCTGGAGGAGAGGAGAGGAGCGGGGCGGGAGGACGGGCGGCGGATCCCGGCGGATCCCGGCCCTCCCTGGATGCTGCCGGTGGATGAGGAGCGTCCTGCCCTGACCCATTTCGTCCTGGAAGAGGAGCGGGGAATCAAATGAGAAAGCGTTGGATTGCCTACGGATTGTACCTGGATGTCCTGGCACGGTGTGTATCAAAAAAAAAAGAAAAAAAAAAGTTTTTCTGATCTGGTGTGATATTAATGCTCGGCTGACTAGAAAAGGCGTTTTCAAGTTTTAAAGGACCAGATGCACGCTGGGTTTAAGGTACTGAAGGAAGACGAAATAATTGCTTTTTAACTTGCTTGGAGAAATGAATTGCAAAAACTTACAAATGCACCGAATCGGCTGTAAAATGCACTTTATATTCATTTTTGCACTGGCGATAATATCTTTCAATAAGGCTGTGCTGGGCAAGAATTTGAAATACAGGATTTATGAGGAGCAGAGAGTTGGATCGGTAATTGCAAGACTATCGGAGGATGTAGCTGATGTTTTATTAAAAATGCCTAACCCTTCCTCGGTTCGTTTTCGAGCCATGCAGAGGGGGAATTCTCCCTTGCTTGTAGTCCGTGAGGATAACGGAGAAATCAGCATAGGAGCTAAAATTGATCGGGAGCAACTCTGCCAGAAAAACTTAAACTGCTCCATAGAGTTTGATGTGATCACTCTGCCCACCGAACATCTGCAGCTTTTCCATGTTGAAGTGGAAGTGCTGGATATTAACGACAACTCTCCCCAGTTTTCCAGAGCTCTTATCCCTATCGAAATATCCGAGAGTGCAGCTGTAGGAACCCGGATCCCTTTGGACAGCGCTTTTGATCCAGATGTAGGGGACAACTCCCTTCACACTTACTCCCTTTCTGCAAATGATTTTTTTAGTATTGAGGTGAGGACCAGGACTGATGGTGCTAAGTATGCAGAGCTGATCGTGGTTAGAGAGCTGGACCGGGAGTTGAAGTCAAGTTATGAACTTCAGCTGACTGCCTCGGATAAAGGGGTGCCTCAGAGATCTGGATCATCCCTCCTGAAAATAAGCATTTCTGATTCCAATGACAACAGCCCTGTTTTCGAGCAACAGTCATATATCATCCAGCTCTTGGAAAATTCACCGATTGGGACTTTGCTCATAGACCTCAATGCTACGGACCCAGACGAGGGCGCTAACGGTAAAGTCGTCTACTCCTTCAGCAGTCATGTGTCTGCCAAAATTACGGAGACTTTTAAGATAGATTCAGAAAAAGGACATCTGACCCTCCTGAAGCAAGTGGACTATGAAGTAACCAAATCCTATGAAATTGATGCTCAGGCTCAGGATTTGGGGCCAAATTCTATTCCGGCTCACTGCAAAATTATAATTAAAATTGTGGATGTGAATGACAACAGACCCGAAATTAACTTAAACCTGATGTCCCCAGAGAAAGAAGAGATAGCTTACATTTCTGAAGGGTCACCCCTGGACACTTTTGTTGCCCTGGTCAGAGTGCAAGACAAGGACTCCGGCGTGAATGGAGAGATAGTTTGCAAGCTCCATGGGCATGGCCACTTTAAACTTCAAAAGACTTACGAAAACAACTATTTAATCTTGACTAATGCCACTCTAGATAGAGAAAAGAGATCTGAATACAGCTTGACTGTAATAGCGGAGGACAAGGGAACGCCGAGTCTCTCCACAGTGAAACACTTTACTGTCCAAATCAGTGATGAGAATGACAACCCACCCCGCTTCCAGACAAACAGATACGAAGTTGTTATCTTGGAAAATAACTCTCCGGGAGCGTACATCACATCAGTCACAGCCACAGACCCAGATCTAGGCGACAATGGGCAGGTGACCTACACTATTTTGGAGAGCTATATTTTGGGCAGTTCTATAACCACCTATGTGACCATCGATCCCTCCAATGGGGCGATCTATGCCCTGCGAACCTTTGATCATGAAGAAGTAAATCAAATTGCCTTTATGGTGCAAGCTAGGGATGGAGGGAGTCAGCAGCTTGTCAGTAATACCACGGTTGTGCTAACCGTCATTGACGAAAACGACAACGCTCCTGTCATTGTGGGGCCAGCGCTACGCAACAGCACAGCAGAAATCTCAATCCCTAAAGATGCTGGAATTGGCTTTCTTGTCACCAGGATAAGGGCTACAGATAGAGACTCTGGTATGAACTCTGAACTCAGCTGCTCCATCGCAGCTGACAAGGAAAACAGCATCTTTGTGATGGATCCCAAAACTTGTGACATCTCTATCAACGTGAGCGTTGAGTCAGTTTCAGCAAAACAGTGGGAGTTTTTTGTGATAGTCCAGGATAAAGGCAGTCCTCAGCTTAGCACTAAAGCACTTCTGAAATGTACTGTTTTTGAGTATGTTTACTCATTT
Organism: Cariama cristata; assembly: GCF_000690535.1. NCBI lineage: Eukaryota > Metazoa > Chordata > Aves > Cariamiformes > Cariamidae > Cariama > Cariama cristata. Next base: position 25,154 of record NW_009601918.1, on the reverse strand, counting down.
TCAAGCACAGAAGCAACTTTGGTGAGCCAACCCTCCCTAGATGTCTCGATGATAACGATTATATCCTTAGGATCAATATGTGCCGTGTTGCTGGTCATTATGGTTATCTTTGCTACGAGATGTAATCGAGAGAAAAAGGACACCAGGTCCTACAACTGTCGCGTGGCAGAATCGACCTACCAGCACCACCCAAAACGACCCTCCAGACAGATCCACAAAGGGGACATCACATTAGTGCCGACGGTTAATGGCACTTTACCCATCAGATCTCACCACAGAGCTTCTCCGTCGTCATCTCCGACCCTGGAAAGGGGACAAATGAGCAGCCGGCAGAGCCACCACAGCCACCAGTCGCTGAACAGCCTGGTGACAATCTCCTCTAACCACGTGCCCGAAAATTTCTCGCTGGAACTCACCCACGCTACGCCGGCTGTTGAGGTAAGGTCCATGCCTCCTTTTGCACGTCCGTTCACTCATGCACTCACCTGGGAGCATGGAGGTGTTTCTTCCTCTGCATGCAGCCTGCGAGAGCAATAGGCAATTAGGTCTATGCCTAATGAGAAGGTGTTAATGGATTTCTCTTTAGCTGCCACAGCTTTGCAGTTTAATCCAATATCAACCGAAGCCATTACCATGGGGAACAGGATTAAATCTATGATCAGTGGCATTATTTCTTGCTTCTTCCCTGTAAGGTCGAAACAACGGAGTGTAACATAGACAGTTCTCTGCTCTGGTTTACTGCTCTTTGTTTTTTTTTCTTCCTTGCCTTCCCTTTCCCTCTGTATAGCTGTTTAAGAAAGTGCTAAAGTATTTATACAGAGAAACAGCACAGGAAATTCTTTCATTAACGGGGATGGAGAACTAAAAGGTTAAACACTGACACAGTTTAAATACAGCTGTTGTAAAAAAGGATTGTAGTATCTCAAACTTTGAGACTACCCTTCTCAGTTTTTACTGCAAATGCTCTGTAATGCCTTAAATGAGAGCTGTGCCCTGGTAACTCTTTACGTGTAGAGCAATGGCATTTTATTTTGAATTGGGATCCTGCAATGGTAAAGGGTTAATTCTAATCTAGTAAAACAAAACAAAACTCCCACCTCTGTTTAATTACTTGTTTTACTTGTTAATGAATTAATTATTAGGAGTTCAGAGGCTAATGAACAGCAGTGCATTTCCTGATTCATTGTGCAAAGTCTTCAGACGTTTCCTGTGGCAGACACTATACTACAAAATAGTCTGTTGTACTGCATTATATAGGTGCAGGAATTTGATTTAATTAAACTTTAAAGGAAAAAAAACCCACCCACCCCACAAACCAACCTGAGAAGCGAGCTAGTGGTTTTACAACTAGGAATTTGAGCTTTCATTTCAAGGAATCAGTCTTTTCACCTTTTCTTTAGCAGGTTTCTCAGCTTCTCTCGATGCTTCACCAGGGCCAGTATCAACCAAGGCCAAGTTTTCGAGGAAACAAGTATTCCAGAAGCTACAGGTAAGGATCTGGACTGTTCTGCTACATACACACATACATGTATCAGAAAATACAGACATGTATTTTTAACCAAAAAGTGGAATATAACGTACATGAGATAATTTAATTCCACAATCGCCACAATTCTCTTTACAGATATGCCCTACAGGATATGGATAAATTCAGCTTGAAGGACAGTGGCCGAGGTGATAGTGAAGCTGGAGACAGTGATTATGATTTGGGGAGAGAGTCTCCAATTGACAGACTTCTTGGGGAAGGATTCAGTGACCTTTTCCTTACAGATGGGAGAATTCCTGCAGGTAAGAGCACAATGGAAGCTGACCAGTTTATTTACAGTGCTGCCTGGCTGTCACTTTGATAAAGCTACTACTGAGAAAGCAAAAATTCTTTAGCTTTCAAGTCCTGTGTTTCCTTCCTTTTTACTCTGCTTCATGATAAATATTGAGCTGGAGCCTTCACATACCTAGTAAAACGAAACCTCAGACACAACTGAAAAGCTACCCAGAGCAACGCCTACTTTTTTCAGATATTCACATCATCACGAGCTGGCTCCAAATTCCTCCCAAAAGCACGGTCTGCTCCATGTCCTTAGACTTTTAATGAGTGGGTGGATGTTTGTGCAAAGCCAGGCAGTTGTGGTTTGTTAAAAATACACAGAACTGTAACTTGGGTGACACATTTTCCACAATGGGTTTGATCCATATGATACAAACTTCTACCGTTCAGAAATGGATTGTGAAAGTGGTCTAGAAACATGGATGGAGAAGAAAGAAAAGTATATTTGTTCCCACTGAAAAATGAACTTGAGTGGCAAGGGGAAGGATCTAAATGTGTCCCAGATTTTAAATCTCGCAACTCTAATTTCTAGAAGAAAGAGCTTAAGAGGTACAATCCAGGGGTAGAGGGCAGAAAAGAAAAAAGCTAGAAAAGGGTCCGTGAAGGTAAGATAAACACATAAGTACATATACATGTGTATGAAGTACTACTTTTAAATTTATGCCCAGTTACAAGCTGAATAGAAGAGTCCATTGGAAATCACGCTAAGTACAGCTATGAGAATTTTGTAATTACTTTAATAATTATACAGCCACTGGTTGTACCCTAGATCTTGTACTTATTTCAGATCATATTTAGTTTTCTCTCTATAACCTACAGGGCCAGATAATTTCAGTATGGTTCACGGAGCCAAGACCGTAAACTTAAAAAGTTTAGTAAAGTCATTTTATACATGGAGGGACATTGCTTTGTGGGGCAGTGCAGCTCGTATTCCCCCCTAATGTCACCCCCACATCTTGCCCAGGGCTGGAGGAGAGGAGGGGAGCTCAGTGCTGGCAGCTCCTTCCCTCTGCTGCCACAGAAGACACTGGCGAGGGGATTGTACCTGACCTTGGTGCCTTTTACCCCGAGAAATATGCTGTTACTCTAGGTGAGAGTAAACCCCAAAAGGTTCATTTCTTCTTACACATTCTAACTTGTAACATTTTTCTGTGTATATTTTGCTCAAGACTAAGTCTTGTACCACCTACCCAGGCACTCGCCTACCTCCTCAAACTAGTCTTATGTACTCAATGTTTCAAAACTGGAGGCCTTGAAAAATTTTTTCAGAATCTTTAACCTAAATCTGGAGTCCTAATATATTTTTATCCTCATCTCCCCCAGCTCCTACTACCTATTCCTCTGCCAGCTAGCATGAGGCATGTCTCATTCTCTCCTATGGTTAGCAAGGAGGCAGGGAGGGATCTGCTGGAGCTCTCGGTTGCTGGGGGAACTTCAAGTGCACTGGTGTTTGCACTGGCATCCAGCCGGGCTGCTGCCACGGCAGAGCTGTCCCCTTCCCGGTGGGCAGCTGGGGGCTGGCAGCAGGAGCGGTTACCCTCTTGGCTAGCTGAAATGCCCGGGACGCGTTTTCAGCTCTTGCAATTCAGTCTCTAAACAGGAAGCCAAAGGGTAGGATTTCCAAAAGTGCCCAGCTAATCGCATTCAAAGTAAGGAAAACTCCTGCCGAGTGCAGATAGAACTGGCTTGGGCTATCAAGATGGGCATTTAATGTCATCCAGATATCCACTTGCTGCTGTGCGTGGTCTTAATCCATCAGATAAGTATGCTGAACCTGTTCAGAGCAGGCCTGAATTGATCAGCAATCCAAACAAATAAAAAGGAAGAGAAAACTTCCTGGAGGTTTCCTGTTCTCCATTTTGAAAGGTTTTTGCATTGTCAGTCTGAACACAGGCAAAATGCTGTGAGAAAGTCCTTTCAGTTTGACCCTTTAAGGTGGAACTGGAAAGGAAGGGAGCCAGTCCCTTGAAACTTCAAAATAACATGATCAGAAAGTTCAACAACTGCCCTCGAAAGGCTTGTTTCTTTCTCTTTTGCTTTTTAAATCTTTAAGTAAGCTTTAAGTTCTGGGGGAAAAAAAAAAAAAAAGCTGTTGTGTATCTGTTGGTTTTTTTTTTATTTATTACTGATTTAAGGACAGACTGTGCCACCATTCAGTTTCCTCAGAGTATCCTTTGATCTTATGTTCGGGAATGTCAGAATTTATTATTTTATACCAAAACCAATCCTGATAACATCAGTAACAAAACTCACAAGAAGACAACCCTCACTAATGAACCGTTAGACCATTGAAAGTCTCTCATTAATTTACAGGAGTCTTCTTAATTAGAAGAGTAATCCTCACCACCTGGGATGAGTTGAGAGCTGGTCCAAGCCCCATGGATCCCTTACATATCTTTTCTCTTTTCTAACTCTTAGGCGTTTTCTGTAAAAGAGCACACGTGTGCTTTTCATACATGGGAACAAAACACTTGAAGGGCTTTCAGTCACTCCTATCAAAACTTCAGCCACCGGTATTTTCTAGGTCGCTTTGTTTGTTTGCAGCTCGCTGGATCAGCAGGCCATTTGCAATTGCTTGTGCAATATCCAGCAGGCAGCCTAAACCTGTGTTCTTGAAGAAATTCATACTCTCACATGTGAGACACAAGGAAAGTTTATACTCGGAGGAATGGAAAGGGCATTAGGAAGGCAAACAGTATGGTAGGTTGTGTAAAGCACAGAGATAAATAACACTGACAGTATGAGAGTAGGACTTTATCAATCACTGGTACATCTTAAGCTGAAATACTCCGTTCAGTTCTGCTTACACCATTGCAAAAAGATTTTTTGATAAACTGAGTGGATCCAGTGCCAGATGGGAAGCGTGATGAGAAAGCGAGGAAAACTTACAGGGCGTGACTGCAAACATTTCTTATGTACTCAATATAATACAGAGAAAGGACAAACTCTATTCTGCTTGGGCTAATCTAACCATTAATTGATAGGGGGTTAAGCCAAAAGTTTCTTACAGTCAAAATATGCATAATGCAAAGAGTCTGGCATTTCTGAAAACTTTATTTTGAAGTATGTGACTCAAATTCAAGTTAGTGGCCCCTGCAGCACCTAGGTCTTTTCCAGCAGGTCTGGCAGGCACCCAGGCAGCACCCAGCCTGGGCCGAGGCTTCGTGTCCTACAGGGTCCTTTCGTTTGGAGAGGAAATTCCAGCCTCTCTCCTGGCACATCCCTCTTTGCAGCTCTGTCAATAGGGCTTTGCCTGTCTCCGTTTCCAGGGACGGTTCCCAGCTCTCTTCAGGTGTTTGCAGGGGACTCTTGCAGTGCCCCTCCACGGGCTGGTGCCGACCAGTGTAGCTCCCGGGGCTGCAGTCGCTTGCCCCATCGTATTGCTTCTCCCTGAGGGACACCACTAAAACCAAGCAGCTGGTGTTGTCTTCTGCTCTTCAGCCCTCCGGGCTGGCCTGAGTGCCCATCTGGTGGGGCACAGCCCCTCTCTGCCAATGCCTGAGCCAGCCTGGCCCAGTAACCTCCGCTACGGGGCTGCAAGTGCACCTCGGAGGAGCTCCAGCGTAAACACGCGTGTGACACGGGGTGTGAATTAAGCTCTAGGTATTCTGACACTGGATTAAAATCTAACTGACTCAGTCAAAGAGGTAATATGGCAGTGGATCACCTCGTATTCAACATACACCTCGTTGTCAGATCAAAAGGAGGTGTGTTAATGAAGAGGGAGATCCCTCTGCACAATATTGCTCGTTCTTCTTTATTTCCCTTGTCCACTTATTCCCACTTTATTACTCTGATATCCTTCTCTAATTGCATGTGGAAGACTTCACTAAAAATTAAGTAAATGCTTGGAGGTAGAAACACAGTTTTTGAGGTTTTTTCAAATGAAACAGCACTGTACAAAGGGAATGAATGGCTTTAAGTCACAAGTGCTTGTTTTCCACCTGGGATGTACATGTTTATCTTCATCCCTAGTTAAGAGATCGCATTACTGTCTTACATGTTCTGCATTTACCGTTCTCATTTTTTGAGACCATTCAGAAATGGAAGTACGTTTAGATCCAGGCCATTTGTATTTGCCACCTTCCTGCAGGCAGAAAGTGAACCCAAACACGGGATTTGAACATCTTTGGAGAAGTTTGGTCCTTGTGTTAGTCCCTGCTAATGCAAGTGATACCTGCAACGGGAGGGGGATGCTCACTCTCCTCTTCTCTCTCTTGCAGCGATGCGGCTGTGCACGGAGGAGTGCAGGGTCCTGGGGCACTCTGACCAGTGCTGGATGCCACCGCTGCCCTCTCCCTCCTCCGATTACAGAAGCAACATGTTCATCCCTGGGGAGGAGTTCCAGTCACCCCAGCAGCAGCTACAGCAGCAGCAGCATCAGAGTCTTGAAGAAGATGCACAGCCTGCTGATGCCAGTGAGAAGAAGAAGAGCTTTTCAACATTCGGGAAAGACTGCCAGAGCGAGGAGGAATCAGGGGATACCTGCACCTCCTCTCTCCTCTCCGAAATGAGCAGCGTCTTCCAGCGCCTGCTGCCTCCCTCGCTAGATGCCTACACGGAGTGCAATGAGATGGATCGTTCCAACTCACTGGAGCGCAGGAAGGGACATTTGCCAGCCAAGACTATAAATTATCCACAGGGGGTGGCGGCCTGGGCAGCCAGCACACATTTCCAAAATCCTGCCAGCAACGGGCCCACTCTGGGGACTCACTCGAGCGCACAGCCTTCCTCCAAGTGGCTGCCGGCCATGGAGGAAATCCCAGAGAATTACGAAGAAGATGATTTTGACAACGTGCTCAACCACCTTGGTGATGGGAAACACGAACTCATGGATGCCAGTGAGCTGGTGGCAGAAATTAACAAGCTGCTGCAAGATGTCCGGCAGAACTAATTGTTTCAAAAGCCTATTTTTCCATATTTATGGAAAACTGGAAGGGAAAAAAATAAAGAACAAAAAAACAGACTGAGAAGAACTGGCATTGCCAACTAGTTGCATTTATCATAAATGTGTCTGTGTATGTTGAATATTAAAATACTGTATTTTCATATGTACACAATGCAAGTGTGATTATCTTTATCTGTATTTTAAAAATACATTTGTACCTTATATTTATGTGTAATTTAACAAATAAATTTTATTTTTGTACACCCACAGCAAGCATGTTTTCCTAAATGTATATAGATGGTACCACCCTTGTCAAATGTTACTCTTAAAGTTTTAAAGATTCTGCACCAGGAATTAAAAAAAAAAAAAAAAAAAAAAAAGAGGGATATTGCTTTCCCTCATTATTTCTTTTAAATCTTGAATGTTATAAATACGAATTCAAACCACTGAAAAGTTATGCAAACATTAGTTTCAATAAATGATCCAACACCTTGTTGAAATGTTTCATTCTTACAATAAAGAGTTGTCAACTCCCATGAAACCAAAAATGTCCTTTTTATTTTGATGCTTTTAGCCTATAGAGTCATTTTCCCATTTAATTAATGGGTTATTGCAGGCTGGGGTCTTCCTCGCTTTTACAGGGAAGTGTTTTCCCCAGTGAACAAATCATGGAATTCAGTGATGGGACTTCCAATGTTACCTCTGCAAAAAAAGGTAAATTTGTTCTGCCATTGTTGCACTGCAAAGCCAGTTGAAGCGAGCGGTGTGTACTTGAAAGACAACCATAAAATCTGCTTTTCTGACCTCAAGCTGAATTCTCAATTTATGTAAATAAAAAATTACAATTGACTGCTTTATCCTTGTAAATGACATCAAAATAAGAAGCATGTTGCATCTCCCAGGAAAGCAGCTAATGATAGCTATATTTTGCCTCTGTTGTAACTGTGCCTGTCTTGTATTTGCAAAGTAATATAGAAATACTTGAACTTCCTAGAGAAGAGCTATCCTGCAGGTGCGTTGGGTCTCACTGAATCTCCCATCCTTCTGTGGTGGGGCTTCTCCCTGTACTGAAGCTAGCTCAATGAAAACAGTGATTTATACCGTGGTGCCATCACCACTGGGGGGTGGGTGTGTGTGACGTAACTAATGTTTTTCAGGTAAAAGTCAGTGTGGTCCCTTTAGTTCCTTTTTTCCAAAACCGTTTTTGGTCAGTCTGTCATACACAGGCAGATTTTTGTAATAGTAAACAAACTGATTTTACAGTTGAGAAACATGGGTGGGTCTGGACTCCTGATGCTCATTTCAGGAGAGTGTAAAGTTATAAAGAGACGGCCAGAAAAACTGGTATTTTGGGCTTTCATTCAGAGCTGCAGATGCATATTTTTATAGGGTATATCTTTTCCCAGAAGTGTGAAAAACTATTAAAATAATCCAAGTTAACCTGGGTGTAAAAACTGGCACATACCTTTATTCTGGAGAACTACACTTGTAAAGTATCCTGTAGAATATTTTTTAATGGTAGATATAGAAAAATCCTGTTTATTGCTACCTAAAAAAGGCCAGAATTTTGTTGTGTGCTTAAGCTTTATTTGTTTAGTCTGTGTGTAAGGAAACTTTAAACTCATTATTGGTTTCACAGTGCTGTAGATGTGACATTTGTAGATGCGTAGACGTTTGTTGTAACCTGAATAATGGAGAGATTCTCAACCTATTTACACTTGGAGTTCATGAGTATAGCTATGCTGGTTAGAAATATGAGGACCTCAGATTTCTAACCAAGTATCCATACCAGCAGGGGAAACTATCAAAATGTCATTTTGTCAATGTGACTTACACATTTGAGGGAACTGGCTTACCAGCATTGGTACAAGAAGATCCTCTAACAGTGGAGGCTCTGTTTCTGTTTTGGAGAGTTGTAGCACCTTTGAATGCCAACAAGACCTCTGTCTCATTGAGCTGATGCCTGCTACTGAAAGGAAGAAGTTGTAACATTTCATTTATTAAATGTTTGAAAACCTCCTCCCTGTTTTTCCCATTCCTTCCCACTAATAGGCTTTAATGGCCCCAACCAGCCTCACCTGGGTCCCACCCTCCCACTCCCCCTCACCCCAAGGGCTGAGGAGCTCATTTAAGCTCAGCCTGGGGCACTCAGCTGTTGTACGAGTGTTGGTCCCTACTCTTGCTTCCTGGATGAACCTGGGGTTTACTTTATGGCAGTGTCTCCAATCCCCATATCCAGCCCCTGCTGACAGAAGCCCTTGGATAGACCCTCATCCTGGTTTGTCACCTTCCGGTGTTGGGGGCTGTCGATGGATCCTGTTACCAGCGCCTGCCTCAGCCTGCTGTGTTCAGGTACCGTGGGGTGGCCCTTTGTCAGCGAGGGTGCTGCCTGTGCTGGGATCCCTCTCGGCTCCTGGCCATGGTCCTGTCCCGCTCCCTGCAGCAGCCCTGCTCTCGGTGCTGCCTGATGGTATCTCATGCCCCATGGTCATCCCAAGTCTCGCCTCTTTATCAGCAAGGTTGGGTTGACTCTGAAACCCGTGTAGGTGCTGTAGCAGTCCTACCAGGTCCTGAAGTTCACGAGGGCATGGCTTCCTCCTTAGCTAGCTTATTTCTGTCTCCTCTCAGCACCACTCCCCCTCCCCTTTCAGTTTCCCTCGTTATCAGGATCCAGTTCTGGTCCTGCTCTCCAAGTCCCCTCACCCCCACCCCGTTCTCCTTCCCTCCCAGCTCTCTGACTCTGCTTCCCTTAAGTCAGGCTTACCCACGTACTAATCTTGCACAGCCCACGGCTCTGCTCTTGTATTTACAAAGTGCATGGTGTCCCAGTAACATTGCCTGTGACTGACATTCCCAGTTTCTACCTCCTCACCTACAGGTGAAGACATTCCTCAAATCCTCTCTTGCCCTAATTTTTCATGTGTAATTGTTAAAACCCACTGGATTTGTGAATTCCCTCACATCTGATGACTTTTTTTTGGGTGACTGTATGGGGTGGCAAGGGCTGATGTCCCCGGCTGCCCCTCCCTGCCGCTGACTTCGCACGGGAGAGGGAGGCTCAGGCAGAGCATCTCCCGCGACAAAACTCATGCCTGCTTAGGAAATCGCCGGTTATTTAATTCCAGCTTGGGCCCAGGTGGTGTGTGAGGTGTTCAGGGGGACTGGCCGTTACGTTAAAAGTGTGTGAGACGGAAGTTTGACAATAGCTATTAAACTTGGAAATTATGTTAGTTTTCCATTGACATGGATAAAACATTGCTGCCTGTTACGAAATCAGCGGCTGAGACTGAAACTCCCTTTCAAGTGGTGCAGGTTCCTTCTTCACAAATAAATGCAGATAGATATTGCTTCCCATTTCTCGAAGAGGAAATATTAGCCCTTCAGGCTCAGACTGGTTTGCGCTGTCTGCAGGCTTGCAGGGCAGCCTGATAAGCTCTATTTTCACAGTCGCATCATCCACTAGGGATTACCAACCTGGTTTAAATTTAAAATCCTTAAATCAGTTTATGCCCACTGGCCCATGTCACATGGATAGTCTCAATGATTTAAAGAGCCATCGTTTGCAGAGGGGGCTTTCTAGCAAAAATAGATTGCAATGAATTTCTCTGGTAGCACAAGGCATCCGAATATCATAAAATACCTAAGGTTTTCCTAGAGGGGATTTCTGTGCCAACACACAGTAATAGTATTTGGTATGTGCATTGCTGCAAGAATCTTATCATGTAAAAAGACCGGTTATAAGACCAATCTCCAGCAGGAAAAATGTTTACTTAGATTATATCTGAAATGAATCAGAGTTTGAGCTGCATTCATTATTGATAGGAAGCTTGCTAAAAGATCTGTAGATTGTGGTAAATGAGGGAAAAATCTACCTTAATCCTACTCTGGTTTGAGTCCCTCTTTTTCTCGGGCGTCCCTTATAAATGAAAGAAATTATATATATGTGTGTGTACATGTGTAAAAACCCTAGCAACAAATCTCTTCTGTGTCAACAACAGGGAAAACTGATATTACACACATTAAAAAAAACAAACAAACAAACAAAAAAAAACAACACCAAAGAACAAACACCTGGATTTGCTGCATTTTTGAAAACTAATAGAGGGTTAGCGGTTAATGGTCTATTTTAAGCACCAAACATTGGCATGATTATCCTGCCCTGAACACAAGGTTGCTAGCACTTCTGATAAATGCTTGGCACCATTTTATTCTTGAAGCCAAAAAGTGTTTTCCTCCTTGGTATCATGACAGAAAGGGTCATGGAAGTCAGCAAATATTAATTACCAAACTGCTGGTTGTTACTATGTGCTTCTGGCTCTGTCATTGCTATCACAGATGAAATTAATAAGATTTTTGAACAAATACAAAGCTCAATTAATGGATGCTCAAGCACTATTTTTCTCCAGATTCCATGTATGTTTTCTTTTTAGTCGCTTCTGAAATGAATAAACTAAACAAATGTACTGAAATAATGATCAGAGATAGGGGGTTGTTTGACCACTCATTTAATTTGTGTTTAAAGTATTTCTGTAACCGCTGCATTGCACTTTACTATTTGGTGTCCATTAGGATAAACACATTGAGAGGATGTGGAGGATGTGGCTGTCAGTAATGTCTTCGTTGCGTTCTACACCCTGGTCGTGTTTATAGTTACTCGGTTTAGGAACAGCAATAGAAAGCAAACAAAAGCTACCACAAAATATTTAACCTTAACGGTTTCCTATCTTTTTTTAATGAAAAATTGAAATTCATAGAAAATGCCAGGAAAGTTAATTTCCTCCATTTCTGTGCAATCTGCAGAGAAAGTCAGATGTTTCCAAAGATTAGAGGACTTGAAAACCTCGATTGTCAGCTGCATACATGAAACATAAACTTTCCATACTGCAGCACCTAGACTCAGATAAGCAGGCAAAGTTTGCCTGCAAGCTGTAAAAAAAAAAAAACAAAAACGACTGGATTTATGAAGAAGATCTTATGTTTAAACTTTGTCAGGAAGGACAGCACATGGAGGTTAGTCCAAGTTGCTTTAGAGAATAAATGCAAAAAGAGCTCTCTCTTGTTTAGTTAGCATTAGGTTAACACAGTACCTAAACCGAGATCCCTAGGAGACTGTGGTATACATACATTTTCTTTCAACAGTGCAGACTGTTACAGAAAGGAGTGAAATTGTGCCTGGAAGTGTATCCCAGGGTCAGCTCTGTCTGCACATAAAACTTGTCCAGCAACAAATTCTGTAATGCGGTTTTTATAAATTAAAAAGGAAGTGATCATATTGTAACTTCCATCAATAAAAAATATTCATAATTAGCAACCCTGTTGCACGTCATATCCTGGAGCTGTAGAACCATAAATGACTGAGCACTTAAAAAAAAAAAAAAAAAGAGAGAGAGAGAAAAAAAAAGTAGTACTATTCTGGGATCATTTAACCCTCTACTGAAAAAACCCACCTTTCTTCAGAGACACACAAGAACAGTTTAAATGATACTGTAAAAACTATTTACAACAGAATTGGTAAATGATACCTTGTTTAATTAAAACTCAAGGGAGATTCTGGCAGAAATGGGTAATAACCTAAGCTGAAATTTGACCAGTGCACACATTCCCCCACCGCTTGCCCGAATAGCGCTGTGGGAAATACAGTGAGAAATGACAATCCAAACTGTTTTACAGCTTACGTGAAGCATTTAAAGCATCACCGTGCATCTAGTTTCCTTACATGACTTTGGTTTAGTACTGGTTCAAGAGAAGAAAGTGCTACATAATGAATCAACAGCACCCCTTATACGTAACCTAGATATTCCTTGAAGGACCCTTACGCTGGTAATGACCACACACAACGAATGCCAGGTAAGCTTCCGAAGTTCACAAAGTCACAGAAGAAAGCTGCATGACTCGAGTGAGACTTCTTTTCACATATTTGTGAAGAAAAGTATTTTTAAGCATATTAAGGTTTAGAGCTACAAAATCTCTTAAGTAACCTAAGTTCATCTAGCATAATTTTTATCATCCAAATCCTAAATGTAGAATCTCAAAACACGGATGTCTACTTGATTGATTTTTACGTCTATGACTTACAGCATTGCCCAAGACTCCTGACATATAGGTGATTGACTGTATATGTTCCCATGTAAATATTACATTAAATTCTCTAAACGTGGAAAATATCTGTGCCTGGTCACACCAAAGTCTGTCAATGCCCGAGTGCCGACATGACGAAGGGCAAGCAATCCATTGCCTGATGCATTGCAGGGCCTCAGTGCTGCGGAGGTTTGCCTACCTGAACGCGCACGCAAGGCCAGACTCCGGAGAGAGTAGGGGAAGAGGAGAGGGAGGGCTGCGCGCTGTGACAGGCACTGGAGAGCAATTCTCTGCCCTTCCAGGCACTCACCCCTCAGCTCTCATTTGTTTCTTTTCTCTCTGTGGCTGAAAATATGTGTTTTAAACGTTAAACAAAGACAGCAACTTCATTGGTAAAAATTGAAATTGTATGGTAGGCTAGTGGCTTGGACAAGAAGTTGAAGCTTCCTGGGAAGAGAAAGGGATTTGAAGCTGGGGTTTCTCATAGTTCTGGTAACAATAAAAATACCCACTATACTTTCATATACTTGTATTTTGCGAGGAAGAATTGTCATCAGCTCTTGTCCTGAAGATAGGATTGATCATGGTGGGCTTTTATTTTTTAAAAATCTTTCAGCTTTAAATATTTGTTTTTCTTAAATTACCTTTAATCCAAGTCCAGTATGCTGCCCTCCCACCTTCTCCCTCCAACAGCCCCTTTTCCTGCCTACGCTTGTTGCTGGAACAAAGATGGTGTGGAATAGCTCAAGAAGTCAATCTGGCCGAAAAGGAATGGCTTCCCCGCGGTGCCGTGCGTGCTGTGGCTGGGTCCTGAGCACAGCGTAGCCGGGGCTTGGGTTGGCATCGGTTGCTACAGATCTATATTCTTGGTTACCAGTGAACATGCAACTGTTGTGGTTTGAGCATTGCTAAGAAAGTAGCTACGAGGGCAGGGCAGGCTGCAGGATCTGTGTTACCCGTCGACTGTTTGGGTGACTTACTCCGAACTCAGCGCTTTTGGGCTGCTCGGCCGGTAACGCACAGCCCAAATGGTTCAAACATGGCAGTGGAGGGTGATCCTTCCCTGTCGACTGGAGGTTTAATCCGTACTGCCTTCATTTGCTTTCCTTACTGTGACCGGTCCCGGTCTGATGTTCCCTGTCAAGTGCAAAGTTCTTCACGTGTATTGCATAGAAAGCACGTGAATACTATAGACCTGGCTGTGTTAAAAGGCACATAGGGGTTTTTTTTTGTGCATTTAGCCTTAAATTGCTGTGAAAATTACTGTGAGAGGAAGCCTACCTCCTATTTGTTTCATTCAAATAATTCCTTCATTATTTTGTCCCTTCTCTCATTGGTTTGGACTCTAATACCCTTCATCTTGCTGAAACACTGAATGGGTTTTTTTTTGGGGAAAAAAATTAATCTAGCAGTGGGGAGTAAAAGGACTGGGAAGCCAATGCTGTCTCCTGTGGTCTAGCAGAGCTCTCTGCACCTAAAGTGCACAGAGTTTTTACAGCAAATATGGACAGTGATAACTTTGATTTTTATTTTTTTTGTGCTAAATTATTTGATGCAAAATGATATTTCTGAATTGCAATATTTACCCGCTTGGCAAGATTTGTTTCCAGCTGGTAAGGCAATGTCCCAGGGTCACCATGGCAATGTTAAGTAGAAACCATGAATTATGCCTTAAAAGGAAATGTTCTTGCTGCTGTGCATGGAAAATGAAAGACTCTCTCACATATGGGACTGTGGCTATAACAACTTGGCAAAACTTAGTGTCTTTATCTTTTAGAAAGATAAGACTTCAACAATGATTATATTTAGATCTCAAAAGGAGGATTCAGACTATCCAATTATTATTATGTACAGAAAAAAATAGCTAGGACAAGGAAAATAAGCAAAGTCTAAATGAGAGAGGCTTGTGTTTGTGTCTCCTTTTCACAGGCTTCAGCTGGTCTTGAAATAAAATGATTGCTCTCTCCACAGATAAACAGATTTGTTACATGTTTAAAAGTGCATAGCCATAAAACATGGTTGAAATGGAAAGGGAGGCACGTGTGAGGCTGGTAATGGACTTTACACGTACGGATGGATCATGGACAGACTCTTTCTATTTAATCCTGAATGGGGTGGCAAGAGAGGCTGATTGCTGATGTCCTGGAAAAAGCTAATTGTAAGAATCTTGTGTTCTAATGAGCTGAGGGTACTGCCTGTGTGTGAGTGGAAAAAAATCCATTTCCAAATTAATATAGTACTATGCAAGAAGAAAAAGAAAGGAATAGGTTAAAAAAAAAAATATCCAATTTTCTTGTTAATCAGGCCTGTGCTGCTTCAAGTAATGCCCATTAGCCACAATATTTGCAAACTGACAGGTAACCTGGTTGGCTTTTATACAAATGATGACAAACAACCGCAGCAGCTCGGTGCACCTCTGACAAAGAATGATGGACAGTTTTTATTCAGATAAAATGAAAACATAAGCTTGGTAAATTGGCAGGCTTGAGACCACCTGGGCTTATTTTGACCCATCTGGCTTTCTTAAATTCTTACGGTAATCAGGTCACCTAACTAAAAAGAACATGTTGATTTGTATCCAGGCTAGAAAAATGTTTGTGGTGAAGTTATCTATTTATCATCTTCTCAAAATATCAGTGGGTGTTATTAAAATCCTTATACATCCTCAGGTTTGGATTTTTGGTTTTTTTTTTTTGTTGTTGTTGTTGTGGAAGCTTATGTCTGACCTGACTCTGTGGAGAGCCCTATAATTTAAACTTTAAAAACCTTTCAGAAAGATAATATAATTTGAGCATTACAGTTTCAGTGGTGCAATAGGTGAATGGTGTTTGCACTGCTTTAAGGAACTGGGTTATGCTGTCACAGTCATGCCTTATGGTCTTAAAAATCTGTGAAACAAAACCACAAGTATAAATGTGTACGTTGAAGGGCAATCAAAATTCAAGTCTCCCCGATGGTTCTTGTCCCAATTAATTTGCTGCTCTCAGTGCTACAGTATATGCTGCACGTGTTTGAGTGCATAACTTTGTACGGGAAATAGCAAAGAGATTTATCACTGAAAACATTTGTAAACAGCTGAAAACGCAGTGGCTTTCTGCCAGCGTGGGTGGACAGCAATAGTACATTCTGATGCTCTGTATTACTCGACACGGATTTCTTCAGCATCATTTGCAAAAATCTACAACAAAACACTCATGGAGAATATGCGGCCGTTCAAGTTAACTGTGCAGAGTGACGGTGAAGATTTGTCAGCATATGTAGTTCTGCATTTTTGCATGTATTAGAGTAAATTACCTCATTTCTTCATACAACAGGGAAACTGCTTTATGGAAAAGGTATGCACATGTCATTAACTGCAATCTTAAAATATAAGATTTAGGCAGAAGAAAGCACATATTAAAAATGTCAACATTATTATTTGGCAATTAAACTAGAATGAAACTTCAAAAGTCAAAATGTGAAGCATAGCCGCTTGTATCCATGTAGACTTTACTCAATTGAAAACTGGGGAAAAAAAAAAAAAATCATGTTCTTGTGAGTGACTGTGCATGCTATGGAGTTCTTAGATGGCTTAATTTCTGAGAAGTATATAAACTCAAGTATAAAATGAGAATCTGTACGTGGAATGCATTACTGTTTTGCAACTAAATTTAGTGGGTTTATTTAGATTGAAATATAAACAGATACTGAAAGAGAAAAGACATTAGTAGGTATAGGAAATACTGTTCTTGCTGGGTTGGGCCCAACCTAGTGCGGGCACATAAGCTTTACTGAAAGACCAAAGGTCGGATATTATGGCAAACAGTTTGCGTAGGTTTTTGAGTGTTTGCAGTTATTTCACCTACTTACAACCCATCTTTGGTATCATTGGCACGACTCGAAGAACTTCTGAAAGACTGTTGTGTTAAGAGTAAGTTTTTAATGGCAGTGTTTCATTGAAAATGAAACTGCAGTAGAATGGCAAACCGTGTATCATCAGTATCAACTTTAATTAGCATGTGAAAGAATAAGAATAGATACTATTTCCCTGAAACTCAAGGGAAGCCTCCCAAAAGGCACTGTTATTATTTAAACAACTTATTTTAAATCTGAGCAAATAGAAAAATCCTTCTTCTTCACTTCCTATGCTGCTGCTTATCCTAGATTTCCAAGGAGAAAGGAAGGGCATGGAAAAAACCTGGACAGTCCTTGGAGAGTAACAGTGCTCTGCCCTAACTGTGCTCCAGGGATTAAGTACCTCAGAGAAGGCACTTGGGGACACTTAGCTGGATGTCAAACATGCCTTTCTGGATAAATCCTCTGGATCAGGTGCTGTGCAGGACCTGGTAATTTGTGACTGGTAAATCTCATCAGGTGTCTGTTGCCTTACTGAGTACGATTCAGCTGAGGCTGATGAGGACTGGGGTACACTCTGTTAATGCAGAGCTGATTCATCGAGCCCAGCGGTTCCAGCGTGGTCTATTTAAAGCTTGGCTGAGGCCTGAAAAGGCTGGATGTCCGTCAGCGCTAGCGAGAGAGGAGTCTGAATGAATCTGGTGCCTCATTCCAAGGGCTGTTGGCTGCATGGGTGGCAGCCAAACATATGGTGACTCGTCAGGCTGGCAGGACGAGAGCGGCTGGCTCTGCCAGCTCCGCAGCCCGCTGATGCTGTGGGCCTCTGGAGAGGGTTTGTGCACAGTCTCTCACTTTCTGTCTCCTTGTTGGACTGGTGTCCAAAAAGATTCATACCTTTTTGATGCCCTGGGGCTCTGACTGAGCTGGCCAGGTAATGAACGATGCTTCTGGAGAGAGCCCAGGTTGTAACTTGGGGGGGTGGCGGCGCGAGGGAAGAGGAGATCTGGTGTCTTTCTTGACTGAGTGCATTGTCCTTGGTAATGGTCTTTTTCACTGAAAGCGGCAACATTATTATCATCTCTCTATGGAGTCAATAGACAATAATTGAAAGCCTGTCTGACTTCAGAAATGAAAGCTCATTCCTTCAATTTAGAGACAGCTTGTGTTCTCTCCATCCCCCTTGGAACCTGAACACACAGAAACTTCTGCCAAAATTAAGATGATGCTGTGAGGGTGTTGGAAACAGCTCTCATAAATATCAACAGGAGCAAACACAAACAAACGTGAGTGCGAAAGGGTAGCGTCCGTTTGGTCGTGCTGGGGGCAAATCTGGAATGAGAGAGGAATGTCACCCGGATAGAAGGTGCATGAGAAAATATTTCAGCCCTAGTTCTTCTCTTGAGAATTTTTCTGCAGTATGTTCCCAGACAATTTACAGAAGAGTGAGTTACTGTACATTACATATGGTTGGAAGAGTGTCTTTGAGCAATTTAGTTAAATGTTGAGCCTGGGACTCATTGTACAAGACCAGTGAAATGAAATAAGATATGATAGATTACTTCTAAAGAACATTAGCAGCAATGTTGTATGTTTAGTAGCATTATGCAGTTTAATGTCGTCTTCCCATGAAGCATTCTTTGAAGGAGCGATACCTGAAAGCAGAAATAAGGGACAGTAGGCAGAAGTATCCCTCCAAGTCTATAAAAATGTGAGCATTTTTGTGAGGGCTGTTGAGGACAACAGAATTATTCTTACTTTTTTACCTCATAATTTAGAATACCTATTTCAGAAAAGATTATTGGTGAGAGAGATATCCCAGTTACAGCATGATAGGAATTGATTTTCCTGTCTTATTCCAGCCTGCCTGGGGACGGCTGGCTGGTCCTGACTCCCCGGAAAGGCTCCTTGCCCCTCCCATCATTTCTCTCCATAGCTTCAGTAAATTAGACTGTGACTCATGAGGGGCTTTAATCACATTGGAAAACTCTCAGATGAGGCCTTAGTAAAATAAGTAATTTAAGATTTAGAAAAATAGCATTTAGTAAACTTAATTTAGCAAGCTTGCTTAGGTGCAATTTTCCGGTGTCTCCTAGAGCTCCAGTATCTGTTAACATGATATTCACTCCAGCCAGCGCTGGCTGCTCAGTTGAATCACTCAATATTTATGGTTGTTTAATCTACTGGGCAAATAACCTAGAATATATATTACTAGGACTCAAATTTATTTTGTAACACAACATGAAATTCAGCAAAATACTTACGTTCAATCTGTTCAACCGAGAGGACTGTTCTCTAAATTATTTGCAATGTATTTTCTTGGTGTGGGATTGTTGTTTTTTTTTTCTTTGGTTGGTTTCATTGCATTTTGAGGAGATCAATGTAGACTATGTTAAATACCAAAAACAAAATCAGAAAGACTTATGTCCCAAGTGAATTGAATTGTCTTGAGAACAAACTGTGACTGAATACGAAAGTGTTTAAAGAGGTTTTAATAAAGTCAATATCAATACTCTGATAAGCTAGTATGGATGTTTTCTTAACTTTACAGAAAGGATATATATTTTTTTCCAAATGCAATTACTTTAAAAGCTACTCAATTAGGGAATACAGTGGTTATTAAACATAGGAGTGCGTGCAGAAGGGTGCCGCTCTGATTTAAAACAAAACAACAAAATCGGATCACTGACAAAAACTGTTACGTAAAAAGACATCTCTATTCAGCCATAGCCAAGTATATCAAGAAAATACAGCAGGTTCTTTGGTCGTGATGATTCTAGTATCAGGAGATAAGCACATTTGCTACTTGCCCTTTCAGAAGGGCTTATATAGATAGCTCAGGGACTTCAAGTGGCAGGTGTAAAAATAACAGCCAAACTGGAGGTAAAACAAGATTATTTGTAATATCATTCGTTTCACAAACGATGAATAAAATTCACATAATTCTAGAAAGTTTTTAAGAATTATTCCAGTTTTCACAGGTGGGAAAACTGATACAGGCCTAGGCAAGGTCAAAGAACGACTGCAAACCAAAAGCAATGTACAAACAGGCAGCCTTCTGCTCCAAACCACATTCAAAATGGGGTAGAGAAGAGCTTTCAACAGTGAGTTGTCTCAGCCAGGAGATCAACTGGTTCTGTTGTATTGATGCAAACCTCTGCTGTACAGAGACACAACAAAATTTGCAGCAAAGCAGTTTGGGCAAAGCAGCATCACTGGTAGTGGAAACTGTGGCAAATGGCTTTCTGGAAAACCACAATTACCTTTGTTGTTGCCAAACTTATCCGTATTAGTAGAGTAATTTGATATTGTCGGATTGGCGTTTTCCAGCGAAAGCTTGCCAGGTGCAGTATAGCCCAGCAATTTGAACTCCAGGGTGGACAAATGTCTCCTTTTTTAAGAAGTCTTTTCTGAAACAGGGCAGATTCTACTATAACTTAAAGAAAACCGCACCTTAATATGTACAAAAGCTTAATGCTGGATGGCTGTCTTTTAGCTGGTTTGTTGACAAAATAATTAAATTTTCTGCTGGATAGTGAAAATGCTTAATTATTTTAGACAATGAGCATACTTTTAATATAGCTGGGTTTTACTTCCCTCCTTTGCATCTCCTTAGAGAACAGAGAAGTTTACAAAAAGTTATCTGGTTCCCTAATCCAGAAAACTGAGATGTTTAAAGACCCGTCTCTCATCTATAACACTAAAAGCAAAGGTTGAGAGATGAGGAGCAGGATGTGTCCGGGATCTAATTCAAGAAGGACGTTAACAAAGAAAATGGTACCTGGTTTAGTGAGAACGAAATCTGATCTCCAAAACATTACAAATGGAAAATGCCTGTCTTCATTCTGCTTTCACAACTGAGTTTGTTTTTAAAGTGACTCCTTAATGTGGAACATGATTAAGAGAAAAGATGGGAGTATCAGCAGCTGGTTGTCTGAGAGAAGTGCTTAGGACCGTTTTGGTCAGAGAGCAGAGCACAGCTCTTCACAGAGGAGATCTGACAAGCGTCATGGAGCAGGATCATGAGTAGTAGCCTCAGCAACCGTCATTAGAAGAAATTAGTTGGAGGCTGGGGGAACACTAGGGAGAAGGAAGTATCCTCACGGTATCTTCTGTACTATTCCGTGTTACGGTCATTCTGACTTCTCTCTGTGTGTTTGTTTAGCTGG
Organism: Cariama cristata; assembly: GCF_000690535.1. Lineage (NCBI taxonomy): Eukaryota > Metazoa > Chordata > Aves > Cariamiformes > Cariamidae > Cariama > Cariama cristata. The sequence continues at coordinate 4,363 of NW_009601918.1, read as the reverse complement.
AGGCTATTGGGAACTAAAGTGACGAGCAAGAGAGATGCTTGTTTAAATTTAAAAATGTAGGCTTTCAGTTGGGTTTAGGATTTCAGGACTTCCAAGAAAATTCTGTAAGAATGAGTAACTTATAGGAATTGCAGGACTGCAAAAGACAGTAAAATGA
>NW_009601918.1:0-4175 GCF_000690535.1 Cariama cristata | reverse complement strand
AAAAAAAAAAGAAAAAGGGGGGGGGGGGAGAAACAGGGGACCTAAGTGAAAGAGCAGGATGTTTCTTTTAGTCCAGAAACTGGCAAGGAGCTCTGCGTAAGCAGCTCTTTCAGTTCCTGCAAAACGTAACAGGATGGAAATTAGAGACAGAAAATAGTTATTAGGTTATGCGGGCCTGTTCCCAGTGCTAGCAGAGAAGGAAAGAAGTGGAAAGTACATCTCATGTCACTCTCTCATGTCCCCGCCGGCTATATTCGGAAATGACATGAATAAACTCTGGAGGGAAGCCCCACCCAGTCATTTTTAGCCTGAGGAAGCTTAGGAGCATGTGAAATGGTGGGAGAGGGGAGGGAAAATTTGGGGGATGCTCATAGAGATGGGAAACCCATTTATTTTGTGACCCGGAGCACTCTTATTGAATTTATTGGCATAGGAGGTGACCAAATGCTGCACTGATAATCTGGTTTGCCGTAAGAGCTATTCTCTCTTTGTGCCGGCACACCAAAACCTTCCTGCCAGCCGTCCTCCTGGGGGGCTGCCCCACTCCCGGGCTGGGGCTGTGCCTGCGGGGCCCCCCGAGCCATCCTGATGGGCAGCGGGTGATGTGCCAAGGGGAGACTTGACAGCAATTTGGAAATGTTGCAAATAATAATAAAAAAACAAAAACAAAAACATGATACTTAAGCTCTTTTGACCTGGTAGTCAGAAAATGATAAAAGCCATATCAAAATTTCATTGTAAAAGGGGAAGAGTCCTTTTGGCTTACCTCAAACAGCAGACAGCTAAAAATAACAGAATTTTAAACTAAATGAGATCTGCTCATCTCTCTCCCTTTGTTTGCTATTCAGCTCTGTGCTCTTTTTTAATTCTGTTTTTGAAGTTAAATTCCTGTAACCACTACCACCAAAGCCAGGTCATGTGGGTAGCAATTCAAGACAGTAATTTTGTGAGGCTTTTTCAATCATCCAACTACAGGCATAACTACAGCTGCCAGAAAAGAATCTACGTGTTTGCTTTTGTCTTTTTTTTTTTTTTTTTTTTCCTTGTGGAATTTTGTTCAAGTAGTTTATCTGGGTTTGATTTTTTTTTTTTTTTTAATTGTATATTTTTAAAAGATGTTGGCAGATTACACTGAAGTGGCCTGACTGGGGTTTTTTTGTTGTTTATTTTTTTGAAAGCACGGTTATACTTACACTCCCTCTCTTTTTGCAGAGGGTGTTTGCTGGTGTGCCTTTTAAAAATGCAGTCCCAAGCAGAGTCATACAGTTACTGTAAATAACATGCAGTATGCACACTTGAGTAGGATAAAGAAAAAGACATAAAAAATATTTTAAAATGCAGATTATTCACCCTAGCATGTGAAAGATCTGCAGTGAACTAGTTATCAGCTTTAAAGATTGTTGAAACCTTTTTTTGTTTGTTTCGATAAAAGAATTATTCTGGCATCTTGAAATGTGACACGGTGGGGGTGAGGTAAGCCAAACTGGGCTGGAGTTGTCTTTTAATACCAAAGATAGTCTACTCTTCTCTGAGACTCTGGACAGCAAATGTTTTTGCAATTGTTACCATACGATGTCTGCAAGATCTGAGAGTCACCATTTTATGAGGTATTGTGGGTCTGATCTTTGTGGTGTCAAAAATGGCTATGTCCTTTGAAGTTATAATAGCTGAGCAGATTTATTCAGCTACAATATCTGGCCAAACTGATTAACTGATTATTACTATGTTTTGGGCAAGGCTTGCCTTTGATCTTAAATACTTTTGAATGAAAGGACAGCCCAGTGCGTTACTCAAGTTTTCATACTCTACCAGTGCTTTTCTGTGTAAAGCTCGGGCAGATCCAAAAAGAGGTTTATATCGTTGGAGTAGCTTGTTACTTGCAATCTGATGGAGAAGTCCAGGGAAATTCATGGTCAGGATGAGTAACTACCACTAGCCTTTCCCTTGAGCAGCGATGAGCACAAGGGGAAGAATATCATCAAAACTGATGTAGTTTGAACTATATCAGATAAATGAGACTGTTCTGTCTCCTGGGGGAAAGCCTTTAATATCTAGATCAGAACGTTCTGAAAAATAAAATTCCTATTGTGGGTTATTTTTTTCACTTTTACTCTGGCTCCGGTTGGGGCTGCTTTAGGACCCCACTAAACAGGGAATAGGAGAGAAGAGGTCTTGGGAAAATGGGGAATGGGTATAAATATTCTCACAATCAAACAATGAAAAGCCATTAAAATAAATGTTTATCAGCTACTACTTTTTCTTTATATTACTTGATATATTCCTTTACTATTTGGGAAATAAGGAGAAATTGCTTTAGCCTGTAAAACATGAGTTGGAATTGTAAACTGCTGAACTAGAAATTTAACCAAACAAATATTGTGGTTTCATTCTGGTTAAACACTACGTGAGTATTCAACTGTAAGTCACCACATGTTGATTTGGTTATTTACTGCCAAATTATGAAAGGTTTAAATACCTGTTGATTTTTCTTCCAAAAGATTGCCAACTGGTTTATTAGACAAAAGTCATTAAAGGCAAAAAAATGAAAACAAGATGGACTACATGGCAAAGAAAGGTATAGATATGAATCAGACTATAAAGAATGGTGCTATACTGGTACTGTTAGAAAGGCTGATACTCACTATCATATAAATTGGATAATATTTTAAGTAAACGCAACATTAGCAGAAACTGGCAAACAAACTGGCAAAAATATGGATAGTATAAATTTTTTTATGCTTATTTTCATAAGCAGTGACACACAAATCAGTTTCTCTTACTGAGAATGTGTTCTGGTAGAGATGAGAATAGAAGGAGAGAGAAAATTAAGTGGCCTACATGTACATTTTTGTCAATCAGTGTTTGTTTATGTTCAGAAACATAAAATTATGTAATAAAATTCAGTGACATACAGAAGGATTTTTTCCCAGTGAAAAAATTCTATATTCACAATTTCAAAACTGCTTTGAATTACAAAAGCCCTTAGAATTTTGTAAATTTTTTTTTACAAGTAACAAATAAGAGGTTAGGCTTTACATTTTTGATATATTTTTCCAGTAAAAAAACTATAAATTTACCCAGGCATATGATTTTCATATTTCTAATCAAAATATAAAGTTAAAGCAGGATAACTAAAGAATTTTTCTGGTGACTTGTAATATATATCCCTGAAATACTTCCTTTTTTCTGGCAAATAAAATAAACCTTATTTCATAATTAAACACATTACATTATGCCCTATTCCACTATAGTCTAAATGATGCTTCCATATGTAATGTTTTTAAAAATATACTTATTGTGTTGACTGTCTGTTGTCTTATTTTTCACATTAAAAAAATCTATATGCCTTCTGACATAATGGCAGTATGCTTATGGCAGTAAGTTCTACTGCTTAATTATGTATTATTTAAGAGAAATAATGTTAGCAGTTTTGAGAGGCATTACATTATTTGAAACACAACAAAAAACTTGACTTGCATTCTCTGTTTCAATATTTTTTTAAAAAATTGAAAGGCCAGCATTCTTTAGGCAAGTGTGAATATAAAAGAACATAAAAGAAAATTTATGTACAATTCATTAATCATTACTAATTGAATTACTGAAAAAGATTGTTATTTTATTCAAGTTATTGAGTTACTAAAAATATTTTTATTTATATCTTGTGTAATGCAAATAGTACCAGTCTTGTAACTTTAAATTTTGTCCCTATAAGCTGTACTTAAAACATTACCATTGAAGATGGGGATAGCTGTTCAAGTAACATTCAAAAGGAGCTTTTCACTCAGGCTAGAACACATGTTATACTGAGGGGCTTAAAATTCAAATCAGTTTTGGCACATTGGTCACAAATTAAAGAGTAACTCACCAATGTTGATAATAAGTAATAAACCTAAGATCATTATTATCTTGTATTGCAATGTTAATGCCAAACCTCTAAACCATTTGGGTTAGGATAGTACTTGGATGAGCAACCTTAAGGAAAATATAAAAGAACTTCAGGCAATTATTCTGCTAGTGATGATTCAATTGTAATGTCTTATAACTTCTGTTTGAGCAAGGTATCATGACTACTTGATGGAGGAGGAGCTGACGTTCTGGCCATTTCAGGATGTCAATGAGCTATTGACATTCTCCATAAGTCTTAGGCGCTCATGCAAGTCCAATCCCTGTTCAAA
>NW_009601917.1:123121-123638 GCF_000690535.1 Cariama cristata | reverse complement strand
AGATGCTTTGCTTTTTTTTTTTTTTTTTTGAGTAAAGGATGTTAAGGAGAATTCACTGAAAAACGGGTTCCGCTTTAAAAGAAACCACCCAACTTGTTGGGCAGCCGAAAGGGCTTTGTGAAGGAATCGTGATGAATGAGCATAGCGCTGCCGGAGTTGTTGGTTTGTGGTCTGCGATCGCCTCAGCTGTTCGTTTATTTTTTTTTTTAATTTTTTTTTTTTCCCAAGGCAACTTTTAAGGCAAGGAAGCGGGTAACAAAGCACAAGTTTAGGACAATGATGCTTTTGCTTACAGCCTAGCCGAACTCGGCAAAAGAACGCTGAAATCTTGCTTTTCCCATCAGGTAGCGAATACCGCACATACAATTACTTGTAGAGAAAGAAAGAACCTACTTTGCTCTGTAAATGAGGACTATGTTTCACTCTGGGCAAGGGGTGTGAATGTTTTCCTGCTGCCAAATGAACATACCACAAAAATTTTCTTTTCATCTGGGACAGAGCAGTGTTTGTAGATCTC
>NW_009601917.1:111208-123090 GCF_000690535.1 Cariama cristata | reverse complement strand
GCTACAGTCGCGGAGGGGAGGTAGGTTAGCCTGGATGTAGTGTTAACCCCTCAAGCCACAATAAGCGATATACAGAGAGAAATTTGTTTCCATTAGTCTTTTCCTGACTGAGATCTTTATTGGAGTCATACAGTCAGTACAGCGAAGGAAGCCCTCCTGGCTATCGGTTCAAGTCTTACTGAAGGACTCAGAAGTTGGTGTTCACACCTGCCCTGTAGCCTGGCTCTCTGCACAATGCCTCCTTATGAGTAGCATGAAAACGAAGGTGAAGTGGGGAAATCTGCCTACACGCAACCAGGCTCAAGCCAGTGTTTTCCATCTCTCAGATTTAATGAGCAACAAATTTGGTGCCCAGAAAAGAATCTAGCTCACAGCTCAGGATTTCGGTAATTAATATTCCATTTAAAAAACATGTTTTCAGAGTCAACATTATGATTACAAAAAGAAAACAAGCAAACAGGGAATGAATTGACCTGGTTTCCGTGCTTTCCTGATCGAGCCTGACAATTTGTCAATCAAGTGGAATTTCCTTTAACGTCTCTGGTGCATTACTTTAGCAGAAGAAATGAATGTGCAAATGTAGTCATTACTCTCCATCCCTTCTCACAATGATCTCTTTGTATTAAGCAACAGGCTTTTGCATAGATCAGGTATCAACTCCACAGTGTCACAGGCTGAAATTGCTCCTTCTCTCTCATTTCTGAAATTATGCCCCTGTGTTTGAGCCTATTTAACCACATCTGTCTATTTTGAGGGGTCAGTCAGAGAAGCCTTGATCCGGGGCGGATCCTGTGCCATGTAAGGCAGGAGCCCTGCTGGGACTTCAAGGAGAGCTGCATCCGCCTCAGCAACAGCCCTTCCCTTTGCTCCTCAGACATGTGTACGTTCTCTGGAAAAATCTGTAAATGAATCAATTTCCTGCATTTTCCATCATCAAAGGAAGGCTTCATTGCAAACTCCAGGAAAACTGCCAACCAGTAACAAGCAGGTAGAATGAAAAAGACTGATTGATACCAACAAGTCCTTAAAACCTTGTCTCACCCCCTTTTTCAGCCTTTGTCCCTCTTTGATCACAAGTCCTTAAGGGCTGGGATCACCTCTCTGTCACGGTTTGGAGAGAGCAGGACCAGTACCATCCTCTGCAGAGCAGATACCGGTACTGGAAGAAGCTGTGGTGCAGCGGGACAATCCCCTGCTCTCATCAGGGTGCATTGACTGAGCCCACAGCATTTTGCCCCGTGGTGCCCATGTCTCCATAGGACTAGGAGAAAACAATCCAAGTCCAGTTCCTCTGTCGAGACCACTGCAACTTCTGTAAGATATAACTTGAATTTTCAGCTGAGTTTTGTCTCTGACATATACACACATAAACTACCTCTGTGCAAAGATTTAGGAGACCTCTAGATCTGGAAGGTGCATGTTAATTGGTTGGCAGGAAGACTCATAGCCCTATTAATGCATATCTGCTTTCTGTGTTAATGACTCATTAAAAAAAACATACTGCATTTTTATTTTTTTAATAATTTCTGTATTTTTTGCTGTGTGTTGGCCTTACCCTCCATCATGGCCATTCCTACTGCAATAGCATGCAGTGTCCTCCTATCCTCCATCTCAGGCTGGGGCAACTTCCCATACATGGAAATTCAATTTAGATAACGGAGTTTTAATTCCTAGAGAAAACCAGCTGCATCTCTGGTGTTAGGTTGTGATATCGTGACACCTGCGGTTGTGCTGTTAGTTACTAAGAGGGAACATTAAAAGTCTCTTCATCGTCTTTGTTCTCTTAGGAGTCTCTAGTGGGTTTTTGTTTGCTTGTTTTTTAAGTCTAACACTTTTGCTGTGTTGACTACTAAATTCTCTACTAAATGCTCAATATTGCATCATTTTACATTTACACCATATTCTAATTTCCCCAAAGTTACAAACAAAGAACTATTTTATCCTTTAAGTAAATACTGTTCTAGCTGACCGTACCTAACCTCTTGTCCTATTCTGTTACCTAGAAATGAGCCTAGTGATAGACTATCCAGAGTATTCTTTCACAGTGCCAGAAAGACATCGGACATTTCCATTTCCCATGACATTTCCATCTAAGAATCACCTACTCTGTGCTGAAGCTCTAAGATATGTTTTTTCCCACTCATCTTCTGCTCATGGGAGTATGTCCTGAATTCAGGACCTTCCAGAAATACCTAGGGAATAGTAGAAGGAAGCACAGGAAGCCAATTTTCATCTGTCACCAATTCCCACGGGTGCTGTAAGGTGAGGGACAATCGTGGCATGAAATATGAGGGATGAGAGAATTGTCATCTTCCAGGGAAGATCCCAGAATCAAAACCATTTCTTTATGAGACCCTCTAGTAATGGTTGCTCTGAATTAGAAGGAATGACACACTTATTTGTAAGGTGCTGGCTTCGTAAGGTTGTTTTGAGAAATTGAAAACAATGCAAAGTTCACTGCCTGAGCAGAGCTCAGAGACACTCTGCTCAGCACAGGCATTTCCGATCCCAAAAGCAAGTTCTCAGATGAGAGAGTATTTGCACAGCAAGTACCGGAAGAGATACCTCTAAAAACATTTAACAGCTTGTTGAGGCTTATCTCTGATTTTGGTGGGGCTGTTTTCTTAATGAGGTCCTCTCACATCAGTTAGTCGCTGAATCTGATGTTAAAAAAAATAAATCCAAACTTTCTCTTGGCACATGGTTCCATGAGGACTCTGTGGAGATTTCCATGATACCAAGGTCTACCAGCATTCGGAGGAGCTGGCTTAGTCATTCTTCCCATCTGCTCTGCTTCTTCCTCCCTCCGCTGCTCTGCACATGCTTCCTGGCTGGCTGCTCCTCATCCCTATCTCGGAGCATCCTGGCTGGCTGCCCCGCTCTCCTCCCTTGCCATACCTATCCCTTGTGGCATCTTCTGTGGGGAAGCTCAGGTAGTTTAGTGCTGAGATCAAAGAGCTGAAATAAATGAGCTTCTTTAAAGCAACCAGGAAAAAGAAAAAGAAAAAAGAAAAACCCACCAAGGAAGCACCCATAGCAAGCAGCATTAGAAACATCATTTGCAAAAAACTTTGAGTTAAATCACCCCCAAATCATGAGATTGCTTTAAAAATTGTGATCCGTTAAATACATTTTAGTTTTTTTTCTTCCTTCTTTGACCATTTATGAGTCAAGTTTCTAGCTCGTCTTTGCAAACAGGGCCAGTAGGAACTTGGACAGCTACAACAAACTGGAAGTTGAGGTTTGTGTGTAGTCATGGTGCTCCAGGAGCTGGGGACGTAAGAACAACAGTGGCTCCCTGATGCCTCCCTGTGCAACACCAGGTGTCAAGGAGGCCGAGTTACAGTCATCTGCCAATACTGTGCCCTTGGCGAGCCTGTGTTTTCTAGTGTTGGTAGTCCACAGATGAGTGTTGGAGAAATTCCCCAGGGTGATATTTACCCCAGTAGCTTCTTTGGAGCAGGAACAGTAAAAACTGCAGCTCGCTGCAAAGTTAGCGGTGAGAGGCAGCGTGGTCTGGAAATAGCAGCCTCCTACCCCTTTTCGCTCTCCCAAACTACGTGCTGTGTCTCATGCTGAAATGCCTGCTCCTCCACATCGAGAGTCATTTCATCTCGCTGCTTCCTGAGAGAGACCGACATCTTCTGCAGCACACACGCTGCTGAGGAGAGGAAGGCAGCTTTGGCCTGCGGAGAGCAGAACTCAAGTACTGCGTGGGTGGCCGAAGACAAGAGCTTCTGAAATGAGGGAACAGAACAGATCTCTAATCTCCAGACTCTGACACATATCACACTTTTCTCAGTTGCTTAGGAAAGAGATTTGATCCAAAAAGAAGTGGGAGGTTTAAACAGGAGTTCATACACACGCGCATTTATCTTCTGTGGTCCATACGGTGATTTACATTTTGCTAGTCCCATGGAATCCACAACACTTCATAAAGTGCATCCATTACAAATGTGCAACCAAGGGAAACAGAAGCTGTCCAAGTTCCTATCCACAGTGTCCAAAAGCTGAGCTCAGTAGGCAGTCATGGAAATTGGAGGCTGCAGGGTGTCACTGAGGTAAGCACTTATTTTGGGTTGTGCCAAGATGCTGAAGCTAGTGTCCCACCCTCAGCAGAGGTACTGGGCATGGTCCTGCCTATGGATGGCCTGAAGCACTGCAGGGCCTAAGCTGTAGCTCCATCCTTGTAGGACACTAACATAAGACTGAAGGATAGAAGAGTTGGATCCACGGAAGCACTTGGCCCTAGAAAACGCTGACTGACATTTCCTTGCAGGGACGTGCACCTTCTGGTACCATGTGAGCAGTCCCTTCATGGCTTCTTCCACTACAACAACCATATCTCTGTCCTAGATCGCCCACTCACCCACCCCGGCTGAACTGACAGCCTGATCTGCTGCAGCAAAGTGGCCCAAATAAGGCACCCTTTCTTCTTCTGCGTGGAAAACCTCCTTGGACCTGTTTGTTTATTGGGAATTGCTGAGCAGAGTTTACTGTGGCCCGCTGAAATTTTCCACTTTGCAAAAATCAAGCAGTAGACCATTACTTCTCCTGCATAAGAATGGAGTTAGGCATGCCCTGTCCCAGTTTTCCTTGTAAGCAATAGCAGGGGTTTCATTTTGTAGCACACACAAAGACTAGACTCCTTGAATGAAGAAAAGTTTGCGTTTATCCAGAGGCTTCGGTGGGGTGAAGCGGGGGAGACTGGATGCCCAAGGTTTGTTCGAGGCGCTACCTGCAATCAGTGGGAACCGCGTGTGCGCTGCGGTTGCATGGGCGACCTCCTGGCGCTGGGTCTTTGTGGTCCTTCTGCGCGCGAGGCTGAGCCTGCAGAGCTGTGTGGAGGACGTCTCCCCAGCACAATTTAAATATGGGGCTGGTAAAGCGCCTGGGATTGTCCCATTGAAATAAGAAGGGGAGGGCTCAGTTTTAGGAAGTTCTTTTAGGAAGAACTTCTTCACTGTAAGAGTCGTTAGGCATTGGAAGGGGCTCCCCAGGGAGGTGGTGGAGTCACCATCCCTAGAGGTGTTCAAAAAACTGTTAAATGTGGTGCTTCGAGACATGGTTTAGTGGGTTTAGCAGGCATGGTGGCATTGGGTATACGGTTGTACTTGCTGACCTTTGAGGTCTCTTCCAACCATAATGATTCTATGATTCTGCAGTACCGGAAAAATGATAAATTTGCATGCAGAGCAGTGGTTCAAGGCCAATTTCTGCCACCTGTCTACACTTACTGGTTAGAAGGTGCACCTTCAATGTGGTATTGTTAGGCTGTTATCATAATATTTCCATGAGTGCTCAGTGGGAGAATGATTAACTCGGGAAGCCCAGGAGGGGAGGAGGCTGTCCTGCAGCCCCTGCTAATCTAGCAGCAGGCCTGGCACCCAGTTGTCTCCAACTCTGGGGCAGCTGGGAGAGGAGAGGTGATGCTTTCAGAGTAGGAGGCATCTCTAAATAAAAGTAACCTGATGTTGGAGGTGCTGCTGCCTCCTGGGGAAGTGTTCGGGGCTCGGTGCCTCTGAAATGCGGGGCTCCTTTATCAAGTGGCTGATCTGTGGGCTGCTAGGATTGCAACCTGTGCCCGGTTCCTGTTTCTGTTTTGCCCGATGAAGCGCGCTGACCTTAAAAACATCCACTTTGCAATTCACAGTGGATTTATCCCAAGGAAGGGCCTCTGCTGCTGTGCATGGTGGAGTCCTCACCCTGCACGGCAAGGCCAGGCATGACCCAGGAGGTACAGCCAGGCTGGGCTTCCAACGCACCCCAGCTGGCCAGAATTGCTGCACAACATCCTGCTTCTGCTCCCTGGTGCCGGTTGTCGTCCCATGGGTGGTGAGACCACCTCACCGGGACAGACCGTGTCCTTGTGGTGTAGACACTCCAAACACACAATGTGTTGTCCCAGGTGCTTTCCAAAGTGGGAGAGAAGCCTGGAGAACACTTTTCGGTGCCTGGGCTTTTGGCCCTTGCCAAGCAGCACAGGTGGAAATCCATCCCTTTGTGTGGGGTGGGAGGCTGAGGGCCCTTGATCTGGGCAAAGAGGCCACCACTGAAGCGTTGCTTGGTCTTACTGATGGAATCAGCTCTCTTATCATTCCTTTGGTTGTATCTCCTCACACTTCACTTGGTGCTACGGCTCTTAAAGAGGCAGGACATGACTGGCTCATTGGAGTAGTCTGTTATTTACTAGGAGGTGTAGCAGGGCTCTCCAAGCCCAGAGAATGGGTGGCCAGGCAGGTCACCTCACTGGTCTCTGAGACTTGAGACTTCTTGGTCACTGTTAATAGCAGCACAGCTGTGTTGGTACTCCTGGGGCCAGAGCAGAAGCTGGTTATCAAGCTGAGGCAAAGGAGGGCACGTTGTTTTGGGGGTGGAAGAGGGGTAGGTTGGGAGAGGGTGCACTGAGCAAACAGGCTCTAGGCTGGACTAATCAGCAAAGCAGCAAAGGTAGGTAAAAGTAAGAAGGGACAAGAAGAGATAAGCAGAGAAAGGCTTTACTCGAGTAATTTCTGGACTGTTTCCACTGCAGTAAAGGCTAGTTGCGTGGTCTCAGTTTTTAAAAGATTAAGCAGTATCATAGAAGGAAAGGTATTAGTTTGTTTCCTCTAGTGTCAGTCAAAGAAGATAATCACATCTATTAGGTAGATAAAGTGAGTATTTCCTCTTCAGAGAATAAATACATTCCAGTAGTTTTATACACTGGAAACACTGAACTCCTCAATAATCTTGTCTGGGAAGTTTTTCTGCTTTTTGTATGGCTGTGAGGCTGGGAGAAGGGACTTCTTCCCTGCTGCAGTCCTTAAGTGATTTTCTTTTTATTACAGCTTTCAAGTAGCTGAGCCCCAGGGGCTGACATCCCCTCTCAAACATTGCATGCACCATAGGACAGAGTTGCCCAAAACATTGGAGAGGAGATTGGTTTTAGGTCAGTTCAATCCAGAAGTCCTTTGCTGAGACAGGAAAAGCAATAGCTGTGCGTTTAATTCATTCAATACTGCATGGATCCTTAAATACCACTGACCAGGCATCTGAAGATGCCTGTAAATAGCAAGTGGTCTGGCTTGGATTCCAACGGGTGGCCGTGTGGTGCCTGGTTTGTTATCTCTTACACCATTTTGCCTCTCATTGACAGATGACTCAGTGTAATAACTGTTCTTATTACATCCAGTCTTTTCTGAAGGAGAGACTGAAAGTAAACAAGTTCATGCTGAATTTTCATAGGTTTAATAGCAGTGGTTTTGTAATGGGTAGTGGGATAAAAATCTTCTTCCCAGAGTATTGGATAACACGGTATCAGATGCTCACTGGTTTCCATACAAGAGACAAGCACTGAGTATAGTTATGAATTTTTAAGGGACAAAACACTAGCCTCTCTGAAGTCAGTTTGATCATTGGTTAGGAAGGAAAATTGCCAAACAAGAATTAAACCTTCTGAATTGAATGCTGGGGATGGAGATGTGATTTCCTGCTTCCCTGATTTGCAGTAAGCATGGCTTGTGGCATGAGAAGAAACTCCAGAATGCAATGCTCAATTTTTCCTCTGTCACTGTTTTTGAATAAAATCAGTGTGCCATTAATCCAGTGTTATAAATCTTGGTAGGAAGCCTTCCAGAGCAGGTAGATTTGTTTAATCACTTGGGCTGCAATCCAAACCACTGGAGGATATAAAATATATACACTAGTGCCATTCACTTCACTGAAAACGCCTTTTTCCCATCCAAGGAAATAGCTGTGGCTGGCATGAATATATATTTGGCAAGCTGTAGGGCTAAACAAATTTCTCAGAAAATCTTCTTTGGCCAAGATACTGGCTATATTTCAGCACTGTAACTCCTCAAGCTCTTCAGCTAAGACTTTCTGACAGACAAGTCATCAGAAATCAGTGATTCATACTTTGAAATGGTGGGGTCCTCACCTCTATTCATCAGGCTCCCGGTCCTGATACCAGTCAAAATTTTACCTTCAGTTTGGAGTAGACCTTTGCAAAAATCACTTTTCCTGTGACATCTGAAAGAAATGTGCAATAAAGTAATCCTAAGGTGTCCTTTCAGCATATTTTGTCTTCTTTGTGTCTTGACCAGTAGCTTCTTGAGCAGGAATCTCATTCTTTGATGTTTTGAACTGCGTCTCACTAAGCACATTGATCCTGCCAAATAAGGGTAAACATTTTTATTTTCTGATTTTCCAACTATCATCAAAATTCCTGTATGGGAGAATTTCAGAGTGTCCCAGTTTCAATGGTTTTTATGTAGCTTACACTAAGGAATAAAGTTTAACATCACAAAAAGAATCAGATTGCAAGGTATTTTAGCTAAGAGCTTTGGGTAGTTTTGGAACATGGCTTGCCTGGGTAATTCACAAGGTATGCTATGAGCTACGTCCTTAGTGAGATCAAATCCCATCTGGCATAGAAAATTATACAAACCTTCACAGTAGGAGTTTCTGCAGCAAGTTTTCAGTAGTACTCTTTCACACTGGTCACTGCCAGCGTTGTCGCTTTGGTTACACACTCTGACTCTGTTGCATTGTCTTTTTCAGGCAATTCTAGGATTTGACAGAGTTTGCACGACACTTCATCAACGACGTGAACGCCTGCAGCAAGGACAGTTTTTAGAAGTGACATCCGTTGATGTGATTGAAGGTAATGTGCTCTCTTCTGTCATTGCCTGGTACTTGCTGTTTATCCCCGATGGAGCCTCGTGCTCTATCCAGGTGTCCTCTTTTGCTACCCGTTCTGGTTGCTGAGGTGAGAGCAGGATCAGGCCTCATTTTGGTGCATGTCTGAGCATCCTCCAGGCTAACCCTTGCTTCACGTAACAGCTCTTCCTAACTGTGGCTCAGCCTGTCCCATAAAATGTAGTTTTGCCCCTCATCTTAAGGAAATCTTCGCTTGCATAGCGCAAGCTGCCTGTTTTCCATAGCTGTATAAGTGCTTCATGTTTTTGAATCCTGAAGGTGGTCTTTGTTCGATTACTGTTTTGCCAGCACGAATTTCACAGGTCAGTTTTGCCCTCTGTTCAAAACCTAAAATAAAAATGTGTGCGTTGTTTCTGAGCACTTTCTCATGGTAGGTGGTTTAGCACTTGTCAACCTATATATTGCTCTGTGTTACTGACCTTGCCAGTGCCATCACAAACAGCAGAAAGTCAGCTGTGCTTTTGCTCCCTGTCCCTGGAAAAAGATCGGGACAGTGTGGTCCAGCAACTGTAGCATTTGCATTTAAGATAATCTTCTCTGAATGTAGTTTTCTCACAGAAAAGCAAGAACAGATTTTGGTGGGTTTTTTTTCCTAATTGGTACATTTGCACTTAATTAAACCTAGGGGAAGTAAATGCATCTCTTAATTCACTGCTACAAGAATTTTAAGGTTCAGAGTAGGTGACTCATCCATTGGAACAGAATTTATTCTTTGTTTGTAAATGCTATTTATTGCCTTGTTTTGCTTTACTATGGCTACTGTATGTCATTGGTGATATCAGCATCTACTGTACATAAAATGAATGCAAGACTGAATTTAAAAGAGATATAGTTCTTATACTAATTTGCTTGTATCAGCCACTTTTCTGTTCTATGTTAGTACGTCTCACATAAAAGCAGCACTAGAAGTGGCTCAGTATTTTTCCATCAAAACTGGCTGAAAAGTAAAAAATTCTCCTGCATATAAATCATAACATAGTTGAAAAAGCCCTAAGCAGCCACCAAACCTTCTTTTCAGATTCTGTGCTTTATAAACAATTCAGTGATGTCCTACAGGTAATTTCGAAGTTTCAAATGAACTGATTTGCAGCGGCACTCTCAATTATTTTACTTCTAGCTATTTTTAGTGTTTAATACCTAGTTAAGCTTGTTAGAAACATCACTGCTTTCACAGCCCATATAGATACTTTTGCTTTCCTTTACTGTTTCTAAGTGGAGACTGAGAACAATTAATCTATTCCAGTTAAAGCCTAATTCTTTTGCCAATTGCATGGCCCCATGTTCTTTTCTGAAACACATCAAGTACAATCACTTCTGCCATCCTATTCAATCGAAGCCTTAAGTTGCACAGATTTTGTGAAATGTCCTGGCCTTCAACAGCTTGGGAGCTGATTCACTGAGGCATCTGCTGTAACACTGGCAGGACTGTCACCATCTTCCTAGCCAAAATAATTTGTCTTTGTCATTTAGAAATAATCTGAGGGGTGTAATGTGGTCTTAGGGAAGCATAGAGCCTGTTATTGCTCAATAATAGAATTTCCTGAAGCCTTAACAATGTCTTTGAGCTCATATGACACATCTGACAGTGCATGTGTGGATCTATATCTCTAATGTCCCATGGAACAAGGAGAGAGAAGTGTTTTAAACCCTTGGTACGTATTCAAAGGCTGCTAAAATAAACCATCCAGCTGTGGGTGACTGCAGGAGTCTGCCGCTGGCTAGCAGGGACCAGCCCCCAGGACACACAGCAGTGGGACATGTCTTCTCCATGGTAGCCAAGCTCAAGACTTCATAAATCCTGGCCCCCCACAAAGCCTCCAAGATTATTTCCATCCAGACACACACTTTCTCATTTCCCTTTCTCTGCAGTCCGGGACAGCTAGGGATGGTGCACTGAACCACAAAAAGGATCCGAAAAGGAAGACGTTCATCTGGGACATGGTCAGAGCGGTGGGCCCTATGCTCCTCCAGGCTCACGGCTGGATCTGGCTAACGGGCAGTGTGAAAGCCCCTCAAACCAACTCTTCCCAAAATGTTGGGGTAGGATAGCGGGGCCCTGCTATGGGCCAGTGTGGTCATCCGCAGAGGCAGCACTGGAGGGGCAGCAGGAGGGATGCAAAAGGGTCCCTCTGGGACCAAGGCAAAGACCAGGACAAAGACAGGGAAGAAGGGCGAGAACTATGGGAGCGCCAGGGGTGATCAGAGGGAGGAGGCAATGGAGGGAGTGCTGCTTTCCTTTTGGGCAAGGAGGGGGGTCCAAGGGCACAGCTCTGTCCTGTTAAGCGCTGTCTCAGGTGGCAGGAACAGCTGGCACAGCTGGGTCCACTATCACTGCTCCAGAAAAGGGTCTGCCATTTCCAGATCACCACTCCCTCAGTGCTGTTGTCCGTGCATGCCCAGTGATATGGCCCGCTGGATGCTGCAAGAATGAAAGCATGTGTCCAGAAAATAAATGTATTTTACTGATTAGATAGTTTGTGATGTCCTGATGTGATCCCTCACGAGGGATACAAGTCCAAGCAAGGGCAGGGAGCTCAAAACTCTCTTCCTAGCAGGCAGAATCTATCCCTCTTCTACTGTGCTGTGGCTCTGGGAGGATTGAGGCTGTGTAAGATGGGGGTTGCCCGGATCAGGAGTTCGGTTCAGCCTCTTGCTGAGTTTCAGAGCCTGGTTCTGCTCTCCTGGTGTGTGTGTGTGTACCAGAAGCATGGTGTTTAATTCAGCATTGCTTGGGTCCAAGGCTGGCGCTTCAGGGCTTTTCCCTGAGCTGATGGATGCCTGTGGGGTCGGGTCCTGGCCCACAGCTGAGCTCAGGGGTCTCCTGGGTCTGCCCTGCTCTTTTTTAAATATGATGCAGTGGGAGTGAAAGTCTCTGCGATATCACGCTGCTCTGTGCTACAGCTAATTGAAGTCATTGTGAAGGGTTTTGTAGTAATTGCAGATATTGTAAAATTTAGTTTTGTGGGATAATTGGTAATGTAAGCCTGAAACAAGTTATCCTTAAGATGTTTTAGTTTGCATTTCTCGGTAGGAACAGCCTTTACAAAGGCTTTTGTGTGTGAAGCAGGACCAGAATTAATGGCAGCATTTAGTCGTGCCTAAAGGGGTGCTTGCTGTGGCAGGTGCCAGGGCAGTGTAATTGATGAAGCCTACATTCTGCGTGCTGCAGGAGGCTCTGGCAG
>NW_009601917.1:110429-111095 GCF_000690535.1 Cariama cristata | reverse complement strand
TTCAGGCTCTCTTTGCTCCATCATGCTTAATACGCATGATGAAGTTTTCAGGCACCCTCAAATTTTTCAGTAGAATGCTGTATCTGTAAAACTTAGATGTGAGGAAAATCCTAACGCCATAGAGACGTTCAGCTACCCGGCCATGGGCTGGGCTAAGCTCCTTGCAGCGAGCGCTGCAGCCGGCTCTCATCCCTCGGCGCTGGGGTGCTGGAGTGCCCAGCGGAACAGGGGCCAGGGCTGTAGTGCCTCGGGTGCCAAACAGCACAGAGCCTTAATGGGCACATAAGCAGCTTAGGTTCCTAAGTCCCTGATTTAAATGAGGTTTAGGTGCCAAACCTTCCCTGATGCATTTGAAAATCTCGCTCAACACCTCTGTGAATGCTCAGGCAAGTAAAGACTACTGAAAATCTGGCCCTTAAACACTGATATAGCTGGTGGGTCCGGAATTAACAGTTTAAAAAGAAGTGCTAGTTCATGACTAAATGGAAGAGGCATCTGGGAAGAGCAAATATTGAAGACGTTACGAAGAATCAGAATGAAAATTCAAGGCTGATATTTCCACGAGTAACTTTTTTTGGTCAACAGATGCAATTTGTGAGTTCGTATATCAGTAATAAACCAGTTCCTGATAACATTGGAGGACTCCCATTTTCCTGCTGCTGACCA
>NW_009601917.1:85842-110398 GCF_000690535.1 Cariama cristata | reverse complement strand
GGGCTCTATGGGGGTCCTCTCTGCTGCCCTGGGGGGGTGGGCAGCTGGGCTTGATGCCCTGCTCTGCATCACAGCGCACAGCAGTAGCAGTTGGCTTGGAGGGCCACGGGAACACTTCTCAGTGGGCTATTTAGAAAGGACAGTCTGTAACACAATTATTTTAAGAAATATGAAAAGCCAATGTCTTTTGTTAAATTAACTGTGGGACCAAAGCTCGGAGCTGAGTTTTCCCATTCTGGTTTAATATTCGCAGCATGACAGAGGTGATGAACACACGAGAACCAGTGATGGAGGAATTCGCACTCAGCCAGACTCCTGAGGAAGAAGGAGGCCCTTCAAGCCAGGTAACTTTAGAAAAACTGCAAAGTATCCTGAGTTGCTTTTCAAAAGGAATTTAATGCAGCCAATAACTGTCATACATGTAGATGTTTAATTGCAGAGCACAGCTGCCAGAAGAGCAAGCCCTGAAATACATGTTTGATCCTACTTAAGTTTTATTTTTAAAAGGTAAGAGTTCCGGCAGGAGGGTTTTGTCAGGTGCCAGGTCTCTGGGGCACAGTGACGGCGATGCCTGGCCCTTGTGGGGATGCAGGCAAAGAGGCTGTTTGTCACCAATTCAGATCTGAGCAGCCATCGTGTGATGAAGACATTCAGCCAATACTGTACCACGTCTTTTGTGCAGCCACCCTTCTAATGAGCTAAGTTTCCTCAGGCTCCGAGGGAGCTCCCTTTTTAGAAAAGAGACCGTTTGAAAGGATTGTGTAAGTCACACAAATGGCTGTGGCATCATAGCAGCAGCAGTGGTCAAGGCCATTTGCTGACAGGTACAAGAGCATTTTCTGTCCCCAGGCGGTCTCACACACCCACTCGCGTACCTGCCTGTGGTGCCAGTTCCAGCAGGAGGGATCACGATGTCCTGAGCCCCCCGTGTGACAATCCCCGCGCCCCGCTTTGTGCTCGGTGGTTGTGCTCATGACTCTCGGTGTCACTGCCAGGGACAGACCACCTAAATGTGTCTTGAGTTGCTTCTCAACACAAGCTGTATTACTCCAAGCAGACTCAGAAGACTACTCTAGGAGCAGCCGATTGCAGGTTAAAATCCAGCATTTGGAAGCCAGGGATGTCAGAACTGAAATTTTGCAAATTCTGTTCAGATCACTTGTGCATGTAATGAAATGCAATTAAAGAGCGTACCATAGGCTTTCCTGTGCCTCATCGACTGCACACCATAGGTGCTGCTCACTCAAAGGGCACATTTTCAGTATTCTCTTTCCTCTTTTTCACTGAGTTTTCATTACTGCGTTAGCGTACGCTGCCCAGACTCTGTGCCAGCTCCGACTCCACCGATGTATTTGGGTGGGCTGTTCTATGGTGTCCCTGATCATATGTTCCAGAGGTTTTCCCCCAGCTCCTTTACCCTTCCCCTCTGGGAGAAGGTGGTACCATCTACATTTTGGTGATTGCCACCTGAGGCAAAAAAAGCAAAATGAAACGAGAGGTAGCGCAAAGTCAATGACTCAGTGGGAAAACTAGGTTTCTTCCAGCAACTTCCAAGCACTCTGGGCGGGAGACCGATCCTTCTCTCCCTGCAGTCTCCTGCCCACTCGTCACACACTCCAGCTTCTGCAGAAAAACACAGCGAGGCCCGACAGGCAGCTCTGCTTCCTGCCAGTCCTGACTCATTCCTGGAGGGACATGGTAAATACTGGGCTCCGGTGGAAAAAAACATGATGTGATTGGTGTGAGAAAAGACCATATGAGAGTGACACAAATAAAAATAGCCAAGCTGAGGCTGCACAGGTGCCTTTCCTAAATTTTGTTGCAACCGTAATAATCGGCTTTTAGCACATTTTTAGATCAGCGTGTGTCATTTCCTAGGACTTCAGAAAGCAGATGAAAAAGCAGAAATTTTGTTTTATTGGATCCCCCATCCCGGGGTTGCCAGCCGGCTTGGGGACAGGGTGGCTGTGGCACAGCTCTCTGCCACCAGAGCAGGCTGAGCAGCAGCCGGGGGAGGAGGTCACGGTCACCTGCATGTGCAGCCTTGGGAGCAAATAAGGCATTTTGTCCACGATTTTATGGCTGTTTTCTGCCAGCTGAACCATGAGGCTCAGGGAGCTGGGCGCCACCATGGGTCTGAAGAAGAATGCACTGCTGCTCAGGGGTGTCTCTGGACCTCTCCTGGCCAAGGAGATTTTCCCTTGTCTCATATTTGGAAATAGCAGGATTGCATTAGCAGCTTCTTAAAAATTCCTCCCAGTCAAGACATGTGCCGCAGAAATGTCCTTCCAAATTATAAACAGCTCAGGAGGAGGCTGTGTAATGGGAAGTTGGGGGGAACTTTTCTGATAGGCAGCATGAGCAGCATTGCTTGATCAGGACAAGTTACGGCCATGTGGATAGAGCTCAGGGAGGCATTAGAAAGGTTTACCTTCAGTGATTCCCTTGGTCCAGTTGCACTGAAGGGGCTTTCTCACAAAAGAAAAATTTTAATGGTGTCTCTCTGCAATACTAACGATAATATACAACATTTTTCACCTTCATGTAGATTTGCAAGGAGTAATGAATCCCTGCAACACTACCATGGGGAGCAAGGGTGTGAGGATGAGAATTGTTGTCCTTCCCCATCTCCAGAAATCAGATACAGACATCGCAGCAGTGATGAAAATTTGCTTGCTGCTTCCCAGACACGTAAGAAGAGAATTGCCCTTCCTAAGGGCTTGCCTCCCCATGCCAGCTCTGATGCCAAGTGGGACAACTAAATCCTAAGCTCTTAGAGAGAACTTAGGATGAAGGAAGGTTGCAAAAGCCATGGAGCAAACACCTCCAGTAGGTTATGACACCCCCAGGTCCCTGGCAATGTCCTAGGGGGTTGTGCCCACTTTTATGGTGGCTAGGGAATATCTGTGTGTTTCTGCCGTGTTCGTAGCAGGAGCTGTGCTGAGACTGGCTCACATCACCAGCACTGCTTGGTCCACCCAGAGACCCCAATTCAGTGGCCAACAATGCAGATGTGTGGGGAGGTTCCCACTAGCACACAGTAAACCTGTGACAGTGCCTGAGGTTAAACTGAGATGGTTCTTGCTCTCAACTCCTGGTTCAGTCCCCTAGTCTGCACCTTGATTTTATTGTTACAAATAAAATAAAACAAACTCAGCTACCACGGAGAAATTTACAACCCATTCGTGCAGGTCTATGGACGTTTGAGAAGCCAAGGGATAAGGTTTCACTGAAGCAACAACAGAATTTGTCTTATGCTAACATCCTGGAGGAGCTGGAATGATTATTCCTCAAAAAAAACCTGGAAAAAAACCTAATCCAAGACAAAGTACCCTGAGAGATTTAAATGAACCAATGCGATGCTGAAAACAAGAAAGCACTGTTATGTGTTACAGTATTCTTCACTAAAAAGACCTAGTTCAGCTTCAAGCTCTAATCGCTGCATAGTATTTGACCTGCAGCTTCAGTGTGACAAATTAAAATAATAGCTGTCACCATCCTCTGTGTAAAGATGATCTCTGGGGCTACCTGTTTTGCATGAATGCATCATAAAATACAGTGTTTCACATTACAGAAAATAGCTCTACAGAATTGTGGTTTCTTAATAAACTGGCACCACAAGAAAACATGAATATCATATCGGAGTAAAAGGACAGCAGCTAGAAGGGCTGCAGCAGCCACTTAGCTTAGCGTTACAGCAACGACCTTTGTGTCCTAAAAACTCACTAGAACTGAAACATGAGTGTTTGGCAACGTAATGAGTTTTGTTGCCCCAGTCTCCATTTTTACTACGCATGTGGGATCACGCAAGTCAAGGCAATCATCTGCCCGACACACTGGCAAGCAAGGTCAGTTCTTTGCCCAGGAAGGGACAGCATGTGCAGAGGAAGGTGTGCTGAGACCCAGAGCCTCTCTGCATCCATGCTTGGCTGGCAAGGAGCTGGATTCAGCTGCTTTTGAAATCCTCCCTGTGCAGGACTGTTGCCCTGCACCAGTTTGTAGGGGGTTTTTAATGGACATGGGAGTGCATGGCAAATGTAGAAAGGATGCTAAGATGGAGCATGTACTCTGCTTGCTCTGAATATGCATCCCTGGGCAAGGCTTTGATGGATGTGTCTCCAAATGTCTCACCAGACCTTCCCAGAATCACGTGAGAAGTACCCCAAGCTGTCCAAAAGACTGCCATCAATCGTGGTGGAGCCGACCGAGTCCGGGGAGGTGGAGAGTGGGGAGCTGCGCTGGCCTCCTGATGACCTGAAATCAGCGGAAGACAAGGGTCTTCATGGTGACCAAAGAGTCTGTGTCCAGCAGCAGCAGCAGATGGATCTGGAAGGTCTGAATGAGTGATTTTTCATCCTTGTTCCCCCTAGGAAAATAGCAATTTCAGGCCATGCCGTGCACTGAAGTTAAGAGTGTACCAAAGAGCAGTAGGTGCTTGAAGGTGCCCAGAAACACTTGCGCTGGAGAGGAGGTCCTGTGGACTGAAAATTTCCTTGTAGCTTTTGAGCACGTGGTGTTTTCATCTGCATCAGGCTCAGTGCTGGCCACTTGCATGGCCAACAGGCAGTTTACTGCAGATTAGCAGTTCACTTTAGAAACAGTAATCCTGTTCAATAGCGTACATCTACCTCCCTATCTCTTAGCCTAGAAGTGAAGTGTTTAAAAGCTGCACATTTGCAAAGCATCATCGTGTCCCAGGAGTGCATTAGTGTAGCAGGAGCTCACAAATATGTAGCTATGAGTAGTAGTGTCACTGTGGGGTAAATATGGCTCAAGATAAGAGCTTGTTGGAATATAGTTTGCACAGGGAATGATCCAGTGTGGAACTGGTCTATTTACTTCTGTTTTTTTCATCTCAGTGCTGTCCTTTTCTCTTCAAGAGTGACACAGTTTCCATTTCAGTGCACCAACATTTGCCACGCGAACACCCAGAGACAGCAGCCAGGATGGGGTGTAAGATGCACCTTCCCTTACCTTCAAAGGGGCAAGGATAAATGGTCTGATCTTAAAGTGTCAAATCACCTGCTATTCCAGCTGGCGTTTCTGGGTGGTGGCATCTGCAGAGTTTGATCATTCAAGAAGAAATATGAGCCAAATCTATGGCCTGACCTCCAGGTTGCACATTATGTGCTATGTGTTGTTTTTGTCTGTTGATGTTAGGATTCATTATGTCTGCTGGACTGAATGTTTGAGCAGATTTCACTAAGACAGCAGGTTACCCTCCCGCTACGGTGGCTCTCCATAGGATCATCACCTCATCTCACTAATATCTGTCCTGAGGTCTCAAGTCCCGTGTAAAGTCAGACTGTGATGCACTCAGAGTTCCCTACTCCAGGTTTAACTACTTGTTTGCAAGTAGAGCAAATTGCTCACGTCAGGTCTCATCGCCCTAACGGATAATTGCCTGGTGGAGCAGGGAATCAAACGAAGGCTGTTGTACCTGCATGGGGAAATAAATACTGATGAGCCATTTCTTTGCAGATACTTTAGCACACCCAGCTCAAGAAGTGGAAGACAGTACAGATACTCTGGAAAGCAGAACTGCAGAGGACGAGTAGGGACTCCACGGCCTCAGAAGTGAAACTTCATTGTGAATGTTGTTGGAAAGCTAACACACTCTGAAGACATGTCAAAGTAATCTGTATTTAAATCTGCAAGGGTTTTATTTAGTTAGTGCCTGGTAAGAAGCGTCTGGGCTTTAGAACTGTTCTTTTCAACATTTTGATTTTCAGGCTGGGATTCATATTATTTGTTTAACTTTTCCATGGGAGACAATGGGATGTATTAGGAAGTACAAGATTATCAAGGAAAAAATGCTCCTAATTTCAATTAGCACATTTCAGTGGTTTTACCTTTTTCAAGCAAGGCTGCTTTCAGGTAACAACAGCAGGACAAAAGGGTTACATTTCTACAGGAGGGATGTCTTAAATCTAAAACCTTTCTTGTTTTTAGCCATTTGAAACTAGCACTGTGATATTATGGATAATAGATGTAATATAATGTCACCATTTGATTTTGTAACTTTTGTATAGAGACGCAAGTGTAAGATTTGCCTCCAGGGTGCCGCCCCAGGGTGGCCCAGAGCAGTTCTCTCCCTTTGGCTAACCTGTGCAAATTTGGATGAACCAGCCTTTTCTTAATTGCCTTTTCAAAAAGGCTCACACCTTTCAAAAACGCTTTCTCGCTGTACATTGACGAAGCGAATTAGCTAGTCGCTGGTGTTTGTGGAGTGAGGGTGTCTGTTGTAGGTTTGGTTGGGTGGATCGTGCTGTTTGTGCACTCTTCAGGCCCAGGTCCAGCCGCGGTGTGGGGCACGCTCCTCTCCCTTGAAGCCAACGAGATAGCTCGCGCTTCCGCCAGGACTGGATTTGTCCCACCTTGTTAACAGAAATTGTTGTGACAATTCTTCTTTTGGTATGTTTTATGTATAATGTAGGTGCACGGGCCCAGCTGTTCCTCCCTTGACCTGAGCCAGGCAGTGGTTGGGGGTGGATGATGGGAGCTCCATAGCATGGCCCAAACCTACCCTCCATTTTGCCTGATGCCAGGTCCCCCCCAGCCACCTGCAGTCGGAGGGGGTGGAGGAGGGCCGAGACGGGGGGATGCACACCCGCCTCTCTCCTGCCCAAGCGACATTGCCTGTGGGAGCACGTACCCCGAGAGCTACCCTCACCCACGGCACAGCCCCCTCGGCTTTGGTTGCATGGCCATCTCCTGGAGACCAGAGCTCACGGTGGGACGGGCTGTCTCTGGACGCCTCTGGCCTCCAGTAGATTTTCCTTGGGGATTTGGGGGCCATTTTGACAGGGGTGACCCACTTCCTGCACGGGGACCTCCCAGAGACTCCCACCAACCCAGGAGAAGCACCGATCTTGGCCTAAAATGCTACCCTTTGGAGACTGTTGGTGGAGATAGATAATGCATGTACTCAAAAGGGTTTGGCTGTGTCAGCGACGAGCGTCCCATAAGCTACGAAGTTGGCTTTCTCTGTCTCTTCAGGGCTGGATAGGGTCTGTACTTCCAATTAATGTTGCAGCCGGAAGAAGCCGCTCGCTGTAGGTGGAACAAAGTAACAGGATTTCTTCCAGTGTTAACTCCTAAGTTGACTTCCAAGTGCTTTCTTTTCTCCAGTAATAATTTTCTCTAATGGCAACCTTTAATTGTGTGATGGTGGATAAAATTTACTGGCCAGATGTATTAATAAGATAAGTTTATACCTTCTTAGCAACCAAATTTAATATATTTACTTACAAAGAATTCTGTGCAATGAAAGTTTAATACAAAGGAAAAAGACTATTTTACTTCAAAGCAACATTAATTTATGTACAAAACTATAGCTCATTATTTGAGGTGTTTGGGATCTAGGACCCTTTTTATAAGCAGTGTAGTATAGTATAATGTGATACTTAAGTTAAACTTTGCGCTCTCAACCTGTATAACAATCTGTTTTGCCTTCTTGATGTAGACTTTCTTGCCTATGCTGTCACAGAATTATTTTGTTGGATGAGTGGGATTCTGGTCAGAGCACTGAATTTCACCAGAGTAACTGAAGGTTTCAAGAGCACCTCCTAAATCTAACTGCCATCCTCATCACCCCCTTCGCTACTGGTGGTTTTCTGGTAAAGCCAACAAAGCGAGAACAAACTCAATCTCCGTGTTTGGGTAGCACACGAGCAGCGAGAGGAGGTCCCCAGCTTGGACATGTCTGCGGTTGGTCGTGGCGGAGTGAGAGCCATGCTGGCGAGGCAGCTGGGCGGATGCGAGGTGCTCTTTAAACACTGGTTTTACATCAACCGTCAAGAAGTTTTACAAAGCTCTTGGGGGAAAATGACGACGGTGATGACATATTTTTAGCTGTGTGATTTCCTTTCAATCTGCATCTGCCCAGCTCCTTGAGGAATGACGTTAGACATATCACTTAGTTTGCTTTTCACATTATAAAGGAAAAACAGTTGTTTGAAACACTTCCCCCAATTTTATGTGCTCTCTATCTGCTTTCAGACACTCCCTCCCTTCCTGCTCTGGATGGCCCTTATCCGATTTCCACCTGAGGTCAATGGCACTTCCCTAAATAAGTTTCCCAAAGAAACAAGAAAATTCTACATACACCCTGAAAAAATGTCGTGCAGCACTACTTTTTTCATCCTAGTACCTAAAGCTACAGCCCATATAGAAATTCCAGATTTCCTCCTTCCAGCCTAATTACTCCTCTCTTTCCTTTTCCCTCTTTTGCTCTGCCTCCTTGAAGTATTTTACCTAAAGTAAATGGATGCTTCAAACTAAAGCTTTCTCCTAAAGCTGTGTGGCCTCACTTTAAGAACCACGCAAAGCCAAACTCCTCCTCCCATTTTTATTTTCTGAACATGGGCCAGGGGCTCTAAAATAGGAGAGCAAGATAGAGACAAAATTGTTTTATACAAACAAGCCCTATTTATTCAACTTGCAGGTCTATGAATGTCCACTTACTTTGTCTGTGTGCAAGTGTTGTCTCTCTGATAAACGCAATAGTTGTTTTGTATTTTTTTCTGGATTAAAAGCTTTGTAGAAACTAAAAAGGAAAAAAAAAGACATTCAGTCATATTTTTCTAGTCTAGCTTGTAGAATATTTCATGTAGTGCAGAAAGGAAGTTTTATGGAGTAAGACATTGTTGGATTTTGCTCTATTTCAGTTCTTTCTAATTTTGTAAAATGCCACCTGTACATAATACTTGACTAATGTATGTCCTGTAGATGTATTACACCATTTAGCCTATTAAATGCCTATGCTGGACCGATTGGAAGAAGCAGTGTACCCGCAGTGTCTTGGTTTAAAAATGCAAAGGGTTATTTGTGGTAGTGTGGAGTTCCTGTCCTACCACTAATACAGCTAATGCATTGGAATGAAGCCTGGTCTAAGCCTGCCTTTGCCCTGTGACATGCAAATGCTCACACTGGCCCTCCATCCCGCATGCTCCTACACAGATAAATTCGGATTTACATCAATGGCAATTGCCATCTCCATCTCTTTCCTTTGAGCTCTTAGACCAGGCAGCTCCACACTGACTACTTCTGTCTTGGGTTTTTCTTGCTGCCCTGCTTGGCACAGCCCCTTTGTCCTATGTGGTACCCTGCCTCGTGTGCTGTGCCAGCAGCGAGCCACTTGGCTCATCTGCAGTCACCTTTTAATGCAATGCACATTTTTAACATTTTCTGGAAAAGCTATTGTGGAGCCCAGCAGGAACTCATGTTACTAGAAACCTATACCCTGTGCAAGGAGAGCAGGGTCATGTGGCAGAGAAGATGTGAGGCAGAGATAGTTTGCCACTGAACAACCAATTTTTTTTCCCAAAACGTCAAGTTGCGAAAAAGTAAAGGATCAGATAACCGGAGAGTGAGACTCACTCCTACTTCCCCAGTCCAAAAGCAGCTGTGGCTCGCTGAGGTGGGTATATCAGCATGGCAAAAGCGTTGCTTGGGGTGAAAGCCCATTTTCTTCCCAGCCAGGCTGGGGACCTGCCACTGCAGGGCTGTGCCTGGTGAGCAGTGGTGGCATGGTTGTGGAAATTTTCTGCATCCCAGGCTGGAGGCAATGGGCTCAGCTTTGTCACTGCAGCACTTGCAAACCTGATGCTGATTGTCACTCAGTACTGGAGTTTCCATGCACCATGCATGGAAAATCTCATGTCCGGGCATATATTACCCTGGGGGTGGGGTGGTAGAGGGAGTGACACTGCCTCTGTCTTACCTCCCTAGGAGCCCTCCCTTCCTTCTGGGGTTTTTGTGCATGGTGTATGGTGTTTAGCCACATGAGGATGCAACAGGTGCTACCTGATGGCTCCGGGGGATGCAATTGCAACTGATGCTGATTTTATGTCGCTGTGAGATCTGTGCTGAGTGCTGGCTGTTCTCTTTCCTTGAATCTGAAGGCAGGGCGGATTTATCTGTAATTAATTGTATAGGATGAGCATGGGAACACTCTCATCTTGCTCCTAACATTTACATTTTAAACTTAAATCTACTGGATCCTCAGGTTCATTTAATGTTATCCCATTGACATATTATGAGACATTTTCATTTAACTTTGATCAGACATCTGCTTAGTAGCTCGGTCTTTTAGATGTATTCTGCTTGACACTCCTGTCTAAAGGAGCACATAACATTTTCAGTGGAATTAGCCTTTATTTAAACCACTAGTAAGAGACAGAAACTGGCTTTTATAACGTTAAACTGAAAAATGTCACATCTAAATCAAATCAATCCTAATTTGTGTTTTTACCATCTTTTTTTTCTTTTTTTTCCAAATCCAATATTTTTGTGAATTCTTTTGTGGAGCAAGGTGATAGTGACAGGGAGCCATGACTCCCATAACAAACAGCACATCCCTCACATTCACATTATAAAAGCTATTATTTGTATGCACTACTTCCACCACAAATCAGAGCAGGGCAGCCTTCTTCCCTTTGTCTTTGAAAACATATTGTGGCTTTCATTTCAGAGACAGTAACTCTCCAAAGTTTAAATTCACTCAGCTCTGAAAACCTAGGATTTTACCAAAGTTTCTGTTTTTCTCTCTTTAAAAAAAAAAAAAAAACTTGGAAAAAAAACCACCAAACCTTGAAACATTAAAAAATTGCAATTTTCCTCTAAGAGCACTGATAAAACATTTTCCTCCTTTTTCTCTGACATTCCTGCCATGAAGAGTCCAAAACATTCACATCTAACCTTAGCAAACTCCCCTTCTGGAGACCCTCCCTGAGCCCAGCTAGCAGGGGGGGAGGAGTGGAGGAGTGGGGGCTGCCAGGGAGGTGAGGACACGGAGCTATTCTCCTCACGGTTGGCTTTCAGATCCCAGACCTTACACTATAAAGGACAAGGATCTTTTCATCCTGCCTGACAATTTGTGCCCACACATCAAAGCAAATCTGTTCAAAATGCCTGTGATTGCAGCGAGTCCAGCCATTAAATGGATGTTTGCAATCAAGCCAGCATTCAGCTTCAGCATGGCTCCTGGAGTGTGACAAATTCTCTTTATGAATTAGTCAATTTATGAAACATAGGTTGGATATTGTCACATACCCACATGTCCTCCATACCCCTGACAACTATACCTCCATGCATTACTATTCAGTAGGCGATGAAGCCATGAAAACCCCTGGAACTGGGATGCTGCTGGGACATACAGCCAGACCCAGGAGCTGAGGAAGGCTCCAGATACCACAGCGCTGGAAACTTAAGAATAATTTAGTGTTGCTGTTAACTATTCATTGATGATAATTCGAGCAGGAAGAAATAGCACAGGCGCCGATCTCATCAACCTAGCCTTCCCTTGGGAGCCCCATACGTCCTCCTGGATTAGCTCTTGAGTCTGGTGAGGTCTTGCAAGTACAGAACTGCAACTGAAAACACAGGGGTAGAACAAAATAAAATGAACACGGGATGAAAACAAGCAACTCAGGTGCTATTTCACTGGTACTGGTCTTTAACTTCTAGCTTGGGTATGTGTGGGGAGGCAACCAGCTGTTTTTCCCCAGATTTACAACTGAAGCAGAACAAAACGAATTGGACATGAAAATGGTCTAAACGTAGCTGTGGAGTGCACTGGCTCTGGAAGCAGCATGGTTAGTTTTTTAAATTCTTAATGGCCATGCCCAGCCACTAGCCCTCCTGTTCCCCAGCAGGACATAGATGTGGCTGGGGCGGCTCATCCTCCCCCTCCTCGTGAGTCCGAGGGCTGGGACCTGCTGCAGAAGAAGTTTCTCTAAATCTCAGGTGTTCCTGTCCACCCTGCTTTCGGTGAATTTGGCCCAGTGG
Source organism: Cariama cristata (assembly GCF_000690535.1). Lineage (NCBI taxonomy): Eukaryota > Metazoa > Chordata > Aves > Cariamiformes > Cariamidae > Cariama > Cariama cristata. Next base: position 98,608 of record NW_009601917.1, on the reverse strand, counting down.
TGTGGCCTGGAGGTGCTGGGATGGTATCCCTTGGGGGGGACAGGAGCTAACCCCTCTCCTGCAAAGGGTCTCTGCAGAGACAGAAGAGCAACTCCTGGTGCCTTGTCCACCATGAAGCTCTCAACGTACCACAGGAACAAACAGTCACTCCCACTGTGCTGAAACTAGTTTTGCTCCAGTGGGAACAAGAAAAAAAATGAAAACAGGGTTTGGGATGCTAAATGCCAGGAGGACTTGGTGCTTAAAGCACAACCAGAAAACACGAGAAAAGGCAAAGCAGCCATTTGACTCTTGCCAGCCCCACCACCTACCTTCTACCTCAAGGTCTCCCTTTGGACCAAACCTGGAGCCTTTGGTTACCTTTAATGACCCTTTAGCGTAGGAACGCATCTCAGATTGAAACTACGCTTCTCAAGTGTGCTCGTAACTGAGGACACACATCTGAATTCCCTAATTCACATAGAGGCTAAGGTGCTGCTTCCTATTTATAGCCAGGCTGGGTTAAATAAAGTGCCTTATTCATCCCTGAGGTTTTAAAAAAATTCCAGAGAGGACAAAGGGCCTTGTGTCTTTTTCTCCACCCTTTTTTTTTTTTTTTTTTTTTTTGGCCTGGTTTGTACATGCAGAGCTAAGACTTATTCCAAGAGTGATTCAAAATAAGACTAGAAAATTATTTGCTGGCTCAGCATGAACCACTGTCCTGCTAGAAATCATCTGTATGATTTTCATATGCATTCTGAGAAAAAGCAGCTATTAAAATAATATAAAGTTTTGACACGTGGATACAAACCCTGCTTGCAGATCCACTGATAGAAATCCTTTAAATTTGCTGGCATTGCATTGGGTCCACTGCAGCTTAGGGATGAGTTTGGGTACTGAGGTGAAGAAAAAAGGAATAAAATGAGGGTATTTTAAACTCCTGCTTTATAGAAATGCTCAGTAATATATTGAAATAAGAAAAGCAAGAGATGGTACTTACCAGGCTAAGCTGCTGTCCCAAGTAAGGTCAGCTGTCTGAGTCAGGACAGATTTTATTGCATTCTTCAAAGTCTTCTGGTTTCTAACAGTGATGTGTGCCCTTCTCACCATGCAGAGCCACAGTGTGTTTGGGTAGCACTGCTGCTGGGGGTGCTTCACTGTTTGAACAACACAGCAAACTACATTGCTTAGTTGCTTACATTTCATTTCAGCAAATAGGGAAGAACTGATGCAACTCACAAATAACCCAGATATATAATTACCTTGTTTTCACAACAGGTGATTTTGTCATAACCTAGCATCTGGCTCCGGTTGCGATAACCACTAATATAACCGAGCCAAAGCTTTCCTTCAAAGTGATTTGATTTTAAACTCTTTAGGGTAGCAACTGCCTTTTGGTTGCTTTGTATTGGAAATGCCTGCACAGTGCCTACGGCAGCGGGCTCCCATCTGCAAGCAGGAGAGTCCCTTGTGGCAGGAGGAAGCCGGCAGGAGATGCATGTGGTGCCTGTACCCATGCACATGTGCCTGGTCCCTACCCTGCCCAAGGCTCAAGCTGTGCCTGCCCTGCTTTGGGGCAGTTTTTGGTGTATTGCCCCTCTTCCCGCTGCCACCAGCCCTGCTCCCCCCTGCAGCCCGGCCAGGGAAGGGGCTGCTGGCAGAGCCCAGCCGGGTGGGCGAGCTGGCTCTGGCAAGGACAAAACCAGCGGGATTTTGCTGCGTTCCCCACTGCAGGTGCCCAGGGCCAAACGGAGAGTGGGCTGAGACCAAAGGAGGCAGGTGGAATGGTCCAAGAGCTACCAAACATGTTTGCCTAAAAGTAAAGTAAAAGCAACATCTCTGAGTCTCTCCAGTTATCTTTCCTGGTTACTCTTGAGTTGCCAGGAAAACTGTAGACAAATTAAGTAATTTATTTGGTTTATTTCAGCCCCTCCCCGACCCCCAAAACACTCTCCTGCATTTATATGAAGACATAGAGTTTTTCTGCTATGCAAAACTCTGCCAAGAGCTGTGCTTGTTATTCCAGATTTACAATAAAAATTGTTGTGCAAATGACCTAGATGATAGAGTACAGCACTTAAGTGGGGATTTGGCTAAATCCAGCGCACGTATCTAACCAGAAAACATATATAGGCTTGAGAAAACACTGTGATGTGATCTTACAGAGTCTTAATATATGGGTGTGCATAGGTTACAGGAGAAGAGACAGGCAATACTACATTAATGCTGGAAACTATCTTTTGCATCAGTTTGTAACATCTGCTGACCAAAGGAGAGAACTAAGAGCATCTTGAGATGTAAATCAACCTGATCCACTGACTCGGTGCCTGAACTGAAGTCATTTGACCTCTTGTGTCTCAGTCTTAGAAAAACTGGATCAATGACTGATTCCCAAAATAAGAACCAGATGCTGCTACATTTTAGCAAAATCTTCCTGCTCGTGGGACTGTTCTTACTTAGGAGGAAAATTCCACAGGCAACAATTTTTTGTGCCTTGAACAAAAGAGGATGCGAGCTCTTAAGAAAAGTGTGACTGCAGATGGCAGGATAAGGCCCATGCTTTACACCAGAGCAGAATACAGCTATCGCTATTAATGCGATCATGCCTGGAGTGTTCATAAACAACAGAGCTTCTGTAGCAGTGTATGCTATTGGTCATGCATCGCAGTAGGTAGGTTTGTAAGTACTGTACCACTGCAGAGTAGTTAATTTACACAAGTTAAACACACACAAACTGAATGAGACATACTGGCACAGAGCGTATGATGCCAAACATCAAATATTAAACATTTCTAGAGTGACCATCATCTGTGCTCCACAGAAAGATTTCAGAAGAAACTGAAAGAGCTCCTTTCCACTCCAAATTTACTGTGATTAGCACTGCACTCAAGATACTCATGTTGGGATTTCAGGCTTTACAAGGCACCACTATTTATCCTGTTTTACAATGTCACCTTCCTTTTCCATGCATTTTAATAAACTTTAAGATCATGACTAGAATTCGCAAGTTGAATTTTATCAAGACTATATGCCAGCACTAACTCAGAAAACTTGTGTATACCAGTCTTTCTGCAGGCTGCCAGGAACTCATAACACTCTGTACACTGAATTATTCCATAGTCAAGCTAGATCTTCTCTTTGTGGATTTATTTTTTTACCTAGAATGATATCATTACCCTCTGAGTAGTGGTTTGCTACCATATCAAAGCAAAACGCTCTGGATATCATATAGATGAAAGAGCAGGAATCTCCAATGTCTAATGTGAAAACACCTAAAGCAGATACTCAACTTTTATCACAAGGGCATAAACCAACCCCAGCTGTGTCCATGCTGCTAGGCTAGGTCTGGTGAAGTTCTGCTCATGAACCTCCAACTCAATGTTCCTCTGAGGTCAGGAATGTACAGAGGTAGTTCCTTTGACTTTGTGGACCTGCTTCTAGATGGGTAATACACTGAATTTGGGCATTTAGACTGTTATTGGAGCTTACTTTTGAAGTGGTTGTGGCCCTATTCGTCTGGTGTGCATTTCTTGGCAGCTTTGCTGGGCCTTCACTGAGAACTTTTCTCATGTGTCTTCTTGGAAAGATCAAGTAGCTCAAACAAAAGAAGGATTAAAAAACACAGGATGGGATCCCTTAGGGTTCTGACATGTTCCCCTCTCCTTTTTGGAAAAATTTTGCAAAAGGGCATGTTAGCCCAAGCTGGTCTCTTCTGCACCAGAGGCAGGTGGATTTGGCCCACAGCTTTGAGTAGAAGTCAGATAATATGCACCATCTTTGCTAAGCAGCTTATTTTCGGTCTTTGAATTCCTACATGACAAGCACACAAAAAGCATATTAAAGATTAATGCAAAAGTCCCTGAAGATTGGAGCTTCCTGAAAGTCATCACGCAGCAGGTCTTCGTTAGCACACGAGAGCAGATGGACACACTGCCGGGGGGCTGACAGCACATGCAACGCCTCTCCGTACTTTCTTCTCCAGCCTAATGCCTCTGAACTCGTAAGCAGCCTCAAAACATCCATAAATGATTCAGAAGAAGACGGATTAACCAGAGGGCAGAAGTGTTGCTTGCTGGGTTGTAGGAGTCCCTAGACCTTTTGTTTAATCACAAACCTAGGCGTAGCCACTTTATATATCATCTGAGCTGAAGTCACACAAGGATATTTATATATTCAGCCCCCAAATTTTCAACCCTTCCACCTTTACTCTTCTGGGAGTATCTACCTTTCCTCAGTAAAGGTCTCTGCATTTCTACATCTGGCATCCCACACCTGTGGGATTCACATACTTTCACATCGATGGGATCTGGTCCAGGTGACAGTGTCCCCACAGGACAGATTTTGTCTGCCTCTTCTCAGGGCAGGAGGAAGGCTACTGAGCAGTTAAGCATGGCAAAGAGATGATATGCTGGTGACTCTTCTCATTTTTTTCCCTTTTCACCTCAAACTTAAAAGCAGCAATTTATATGCCTAGCATTTCAAAAATGATTAAAATTAAAAAAGACTACCAAATAATACTTCTAATGCCCACACAATGTGACACTGAACACTGCTGCTTAGCAAATTGGACAAGAATCATTATACGTGATATAAAAGCATGAGTATAACAACAGTGTTTTTACTTGCAGCTCCTGGAGACAGTAAAGCTTTGCATAAAACATACTGGTAAGGCTGGCATGATTTAGGGATTACACCTTCAAACTAATGGGTGGAAATGTGCGTGTAGTTACCAGAAGCTGTTAGTCTTCAGTTCTTGACTCTTCTCCTTTTTGACATTTGCTTTCATGTTGCATTTCTGGTGCTGATGCTGAGCTTTATACACAAAAAGCAAAATAGCTCAAATATTCTACATTCCGATCAGCAGTTGCCTGATGTTGCTACACACCCATCTCTCCTCATCCAGGACACAGCTGCCTCTGTTGGATGCAAACAGCCAAGAGACAGCTGAGGAGCCAAACCTGCAGCTTTAGCAACAGTTGGCCAAGCCCTGCCGCTGGCAGTGACCTTGCTGCCTGCCCGGAGCAGGTGCTGGTGCTCAGCCCTCCCCAAGAGCCACCAAACCAACACCTGCAGACCGAATTGTTGCCCTTTCGCAGCCCACATGTACCTAATACCTTTCTGCTCTGCCATCTTTTCATCCCCATCTGCCAAAGGGGTTGACACAACAGCAGTCGCCCACCACCAGAATCATCGGCAGACGCTTGCGGCGTCCCTGGGACCCCTCTGGGGCTGGCTTGAGCTGTTGCTGCAGATTACAGAGCAGAGGGACAGACAGCAAACTTTTTGTCAGAGCAATCAATGGGACCTACCTCTCAGCTCCATGTCCTGTGCTTTAAAGCTGAGATTCGCTTCATGTGACGTTCAGCCCCAGCACTGCCCAGCACCCTGCGTGATGCCACGAGCTCTCCATCCCTCTGCCCTGCGACGATTCACCAGAGCTGCAGACTCAGGCAATGCCTGGTTGTTTTCTGAACTTGCATCTAGTTTTGTGGCATCTCCATATCTTGCTAAATAATCATCCAGCCACACAATTTAGCCCACAGCCTATAGCATCATGCAAATGAATTTTTATTACCAAATGTTCAAAAGGGAACTTTTTTTGAGAAGAACATGTTTCGAAACATTTAACAATCTCCACTTTCTTCAACACAATATTTCCAAGTGGAGGGAAAAAAAATACCTAGCCCAGCTTCCAGAAACACACTACTCACCATAGAAACTATAAACTAAAACAATCCTACTAGTGATTGCACCTCAATGGAGCATTTTATTTAATCGGTTATTTGAGTAAAAGAGGGATATTTGCAAAACATTGCTGCTAATCCTGCCGTTTGCTGTATGTGGAAGGGCTGCAGCCAATTTCTGTGAAACTCCACCCATGTGGAGTAGGCAGCAGAACGAGGGACACAATGAGCTCTTGCCTTTTTTACCAAAATAACCTGTCAGCAGCCATGTTTCAATGTAAACTAATCAAGAATAAACATGGGGTTGTTTCTCCATAGCAGTTGAATGTTTTTTTTTGCGCTGTGTCCCAGCAGAGCAGTTCAGGATTTGCTTTCCCATCAGCTACGCTGAATGACCATCACTGGCTGTGGGGTAGCCAATGCTGGGTGTGAGTCATGGGGTAACAAGCCTCTTGTGCTGCCCCAAACCAAGTTACCCTGCTTTTTCCCCCAGTCAGTACTGGGAAACTTCTCTGTCTTTCTTGGCACAGGTGGAAAATTATAGGAGTGCTCCAAGCAGGGTTTTTTAGCCTGCATCCTCTCTGCAAGCTGACTCTGCTCCTAGTCACACTAGCTCACCTGGCTGGAAGTGTCACAAAACTCACGCCAGAAGGTTTTGTGTGCACAGGTGAGTGAAATGATAACACTGGGTTTGAGCTCAGCTTAACTCCACAACAAAGAGCACGTCCTTTGGACCAGATTTCTCTTTCTGAATTCTTAGCCATTCCATTTAGCACAGGATGATTTATACCTACCCGTCCTCTGTTTCCCATGAGAAGTCACAAGCTGAGTTTTAAAGGCAAACCTCTAAGTAAATTTATAGCCTACATCAGGTTTTTCATCTTGGAAGAAGCAAAGCTATAAATTTCCCATACAAGTGCTTCAAAAATCATCCCCATTTTGATTCATTGTGCTTGAAAGTCTTTCTGAGCCAGAAAATGCAGACCTCTCTGGGATATTAATTTTGAAAGCTGAACAATGGACTGAAGCATCATTTAGGAAGTCTGTTCAACACTCCAGAAGATGAGCAACCCAAATATGCAACTGCATATATTATCTTCCTTCTGACCGAGTGACAGCAGCCTCTCCATCACACAGACAAAAAGCACATGAATAGTCCAAAAGAGGCCAGTGCTTAGGAATGTGAATGTTCAAGGTATCAAGTGCCTGTTTCAAGAAATTGAAACAGCTTTTGCAAAATACATTACAAATTGAAGACATATGTATCTTTGCAGGTATTTGCAATGGCTGGGTGGTCTAGGCACATGGACCTCTGGGCTGTAGGATTGTCAACTCCAGGTGTTCCAAAGTTCTGCAATTGACTTAAAATTACAGGATTTAAAATGGGTGGATCTGGGCTCCCTAATTGGTTTTTGCAGCAGGGGAAGTGGAGAGGACTACATTTTCAATCATTTCTCTGCAGCACAAAGGGCTGAGAACATCCTTTAGAAAATCCCCAAATTGAGATTCTCTGATAGTGTCATCACTCCAGGTGATGGATTTCCAGACAGACAATGAGAGAATGTGATCTAGTGAGCAGTAAACCCTCAGTCAGCGATACTGCCTTGGAAGCCCACGTTCCCCCACCATTTCAAGCCTACTCTGTGATGCTGGGCCAGTCGCTGGGTCCCTCTGTGCTAAACCCACACAAGGACATCAGCCCCAGGGACAGTCTCTTGTGCATCCTGCAAACCAGTAGACTCACTGAAGGAGACACGGAGGGTTTCTAGGAGGCACATGGGAAGATGTAGTGCCTGGGAAACAGGACTCGTTACAGCCAGTCTGATACACATGGGGAAGCCCAAGTTATGCTGCAGGAAATCCTGAGGAAGGAGGTGGTTCAAGTTCCACCTCCCCCAGTGACTTGCACGCTGGTGTTGAAGGATGTTTGCCTTTGCTCAGAGCTTTCAGCCAGGAGCCTTCTTGGGGCCACCCCAGACTTCCCCTTCTCCCGGCAGGACAGAGGGGCAGTGCCTGCTGGCAGGCAAAGGCATTTCAGGGCCTCCTCTCCACCAGATCAGCTGGAAAGAGCACAGCTCAGGGGCTGGTATCTGGGGAGATCTGGGGACAATGGAAAGTGAGACTCCAAGATTTCAACCCTTGCTCTAGTGGATCCTCAGTCCAAAATGTTTTTTAATTCACACTTATCTGCCAGCTGGCTGCCCTAAGCAGCAGCCTACAGGGTCTTTCTTTTTCCTTCTCAGATGAACAGCTGTTTGATGTGGCATGCAAAGTGCAGTAGGTTTTTTGCTTTTTAAGGTGTTGAAAATAAACTTCAGCCTCACAACTTCCTAGTGCCTTACAGAGCAATCACCTCCGAGGCAGGAAATGTGGTCAAATCCCTCAGGCAGATGTGCAGTCTCCTGAGGCTTCCTGATGTCCCACTGTGTGCACCAGACAAGCTGAGCCCCCAGGTCCAAAAGTGATGGCCTCATCCTGATGCTGCCTCCTGGGGAAAAGAGTGAGCTGCTCAGACAGGATGGGGAGCATGCCAGCAACCTTTTCGAACTCAGAAAAGTTGCAGAGTAATTTAGACTGGGAGGGATCTATAGACTGTCTTTGGTTCAACCTCTGCTCAAAGCATGGCTACCTTTGGTCGTAGAGCAGGCTGCTCATGGCTATGTCCCATTGAATCTTGAACAGCTTCAAGGATAGAATCGCCGTATACTCTCTGGGCTCCTGCTCTTCTACTTGACCACTCTCTTGAAGAAGTTTTTTTTCCTTATGTCCTATCCCTTGCTACAATATGCAACTGTCACCTTTTGTCCTTTCACTGTTCACACCTGAGAAGAATTTGCTTCTTCTCCATAACCACCCACTGGCGATTAGACAAGACAAGACAGATGGGAGATCTCCCTTTAGCCTTCTGAGAAATGGAAAGGTGGGCTTAATAAAAAGATGAAACATTGACCCAGGCCTGATGCTGAGGATATCTTGGCTTAGTGACTCTCTCCAACATCAGCCTCCCTGACACTGTTAGCAGGTAATCAGAGGAACGTGGCCTCAAAATGTCCAGCTCTCACAGGAGCACCTCCTCTGTGTCCTAGAGGGGGTCAGTATCTCACTGCTACCATCTGGACACTTTGGGACAAATTTTTTCCATGTGGTGATCACCTGCCATGAAGATCATGCTTGAAAATACAGGTGTTTCTTTGACACCTAAATAGCAATTTAAAAAAAATACACTGGATGTGATAGGTACAGGCCAGATGGCCTGCGAGGTCTCTGTGCTTAACCTCTCCAGCCATAAACTGGACATTATAAGACTCCCTTTCTCTTACCTTTACCTGTCTTCTCCAGGGCCATTTTCAAGGTCTTTCGGCAGGGGCTGTCTTTTCTGAGTTCATACAGTGTTTAGCAAAAGGAAACTCTGGTCCTGTTTGGGTCTTGAGTGACATAACACATCAAAAGTCAGAAGCTGGGATTTTCTCTCCAGGATCATTGCTGTAGCAGTGCTACCAGTGACTCATGAATCAGTATACTCCACTTCCACCAGACTTTTCATGGGCAAAGGAGCTGCTTCCACGAGACAGATGTGGAGGAAGCCATGGTGACAGTGTGTGTGGGAGTGGGGCTCTGCAGGCACCTCAGCTGCTCCTTGTCACACCAACTGCATTGTGCACTGGCATTGCTAAAAAGCGGTGGAGGACAAAAGCTATTGCTATTTTCTCCCGTTGGGACAAGTACCTCCTTGTTTAAAAATCCACACCTCTATGCACACCTACACAATACTCTAAATCATTGCAATATGTGTACTCAGATGATATGAATAATATAAATATTCCTTTGTACTCATTAAAAGATTTAAGGTCTCCCCTCCACACACCCACCCCTGTGTGCCTCTATATATCTGATAATATGGGATTATAAAACAGTGCTGCTATTCCTGTGGGGTTTGATTATTTAACATTGTACTAAGCAAAGTTATCAGAGCAATCCTGAGGGACCAAAATAACTCTTTGTTTCTGATGTGATGTTTGCAAAATGGGAGCCAAAAATAGCTATTGGCTGGTTGACTTGAAATATTGCTGACCTTTCAACACACCCAGCAGAATCCGCCAGCGTAGAAATCCCTTTGCTCTGGGTGTGCAGAGCAAACCACCCTCCACTCATCTCTTCCATTTGACTCCTACTAAACTTGGGTCCAGTCCTGTTTGCTTTCAGTCCCCTTGGGCCGTGTGCTGAAGGGGAGAGGAGATGTCAGCCTCACCTGGGAAGACCATCTTGTCTTCCAGGAGAAGAGAGGTCTGTAAGGGCCACCTGCCCCATTTCTGTCCTGTGTGTCCCCTTTTCCTCCCTGGTTTGCACTTCTCCATCCTGCTCAGGGCTTTGCTGGCCAAGGCACTGTTAAACACCTAACAACCCTGAAGAGGCAAAATGTGTTAGGTGCTTGTCAAAGCTTAGGCCCATGAACTAATCTCTGCAACTAATTTCTTCCTGTATAACCATGCCTCCAACTCTTCTGTTTCCCCTGCGGTTTAAGAGCTTCCCTTGATGAGGGACCATTTTAACCTCTGTCTCACACTTCACCTACAGTCCCATACCAAAGGGCAAGAACTTAAGAAATTCCTACACGTACGTGTCTCATGCCCTCTTCTCCTCAGCCGTGCAGATGACTGTGAGAGAGGTGCCTCCTGATCATCTCTCCTTCTCACAGTGTCTCCTGTCTATCATTACTCCTTCTCAACCTCTCCCAGCTCCTTAGCTGAGCAAAAAAACCCAGGGCACACAAAAATGAAGGCACCTCATAAATCAGGAAGCCAACCGAACGTAGAGAGACATCAGGAGTAAGTTCAGACAATAGCCAGAGAAAAGGGGAGATGTGCTCCTTGCCCAGGGGTCTGTTCCTGCCTTGACCTGTGGGACCACCAGTGGGCAAGTCCAGGAGGTGGGGAAGACCCCACCGAGCTGATTGAGTCACACTCAGAAGAGAAGTCTTGAGAAGCAGCTCCAACTCTTCCCTAACCATCTTTCCTTGATTTGCCACAAGGCATGCTGCTTGGTTTGCAGGATACAAAGTGACACGACAGGACATCAAGAGAAAATCTCTTTGCTGGCCATGTTTGAAGAAAACATCTGCTCATGCTGGATCTTGAGGGAATTTCCAGCTGACAAAGACTGGACCCAGCACTCTGGTGATGTGCAGAAGTGGCTGTGGAGATCTGAGAGTGCAACGCTACTTTGGCAGTTTCAAGGCAGCCTTTTCTGCAGTCCACAGAGCGCATAGAAAAGCAACGCTACTTTGGCAGTTTCAAGGCAGCCTTTTCTGCAGTACACAGAGCACATAGAAAGGAGAGACTCATGAGCGATTCAGCTGTGAAATTCCTGCAAGCCTTTCCTGTGCAAACTGTGATTATTGTGAAGGTTCACACATTTAGTTCCATTTACGGGAATTTTCACAGAGAAAGGCAGCCTTGAAACAACACACCCATCAAATTTCAAATCACTCTTGCAATTGTTTCATAAAAAGGGGAAAACAATACACTTTTTTATGCTTTATTCTCAGAAACTGCTACTTTAGGTTAGTATTTTCAGGTATACAGTAAATATTAAATTACCTGGCTCAGTCAGAATTCTTTTAATGTTACATTTCAGCCCAAACAGGAATACGCTGTAAACTAAACAAAATGGAAGAAAGGGCCTTATAATCAGAAGCATCAGTAACCAGCTTGAAAAACAGATAGTGTTAGCAGGACAGCCCATAGCAGAATGCTGACGGGCCTGTGCAAACATGATGCTGTCAGCAAAAGTATTCCTAAATGTCCTGTAGAAGTACAAGAGAAACAGCAAAAAGGAGGAATGTGAAAATATTAATAAATTCTATCGATTTGGATAATACTTGCTCCTCCTGTAATACTGCAAGAAGTGCACAGGTACTGGTCAGACAGTGAAAAATACCTTACCATGAACCTACTGGGAAGGGACTAATCCTGCTTTTTAATTAGTTTCTAATGGTGTTGGGATCAGATTTGTTGTTTAAGGGATGTTCCTTGCCAGCAACAACCCCACTAGCCTGCCTCAAATTTGTTGTTATGTAAAAGAGACAAAACTTGGGGGAAGAGAGGGTGAAAGCAGAAAGGGATCAGCATCTAACCTTTGAAACTCAGTGAGTTTTAAACCTGGTTTGATTCACATCGGTGCTGTGGATCACCATGGCAAAGTCGTTACTCCCCGTCTGAGACCCCGGCTGACACCAGTAGGTATTTTGTTCGCAGAATTTGAGCGGGAATGTGCAGCAGGTAGCTACTTCATTACAGATTGGATCTTCCATTAATCCTTTCAGTGGTCATGAAAAATTCTTATTTTGCTGCTTTGATCACAAGTTGCCTTCAGGAATTATCCACAGCAGAATCTGGCTCAAGCGGCATCAATCTCAGATTTAACTTGCTTGTCTTTTGTTGCTTCACATCCTTATTTTATCATTCTTCAAAGACAAGTGTATTTTCTCTTTAACAAGACCATCTCAGAGAGAGTTAGCACACAAAGGGCAGATTACCGGAGAATCAAAGCAAAGCCCTTTGGGACATTTGTGCAAATTGCAGCTGAAGCAGATGGTATTTAAACAGAAAGTCTGGGCACAATTAGAGGGGGAAGAGAGAAGCCACAGAGGACCTGGAAGGCAGACTGACAAGATCTCGTAGCCTTGGCAACACTTTCTCCTGATTGCCCACATCAAATGCAGAGGATAGGGCATGAAGGAGGTCTCTAATCAAGTGCCATCTTTGACAATATCTTCTTCGTTTCTGCTGTTCTTCTCTGAAGGACTCATACCTTTCTCCCAGCCCATGGAGAGGCGGTGCTGATTTGCCCGGAGGAGCAGCGAGCAGCTTAACTACCAGAATAGCTAACTCAGGACCTCCAAGGAGCTGCATGAAATCGTGCCAATGGCAGGGCAGAAATATAAAGGGGACACAAACCAAAGTTTTCAGATGTAGCTGTGGTCACGGAGGGCTTTCTATCTGCACACCTTGTTTGCTCAGTCCCTGACCCGTGGTGACATGCCTTGGCAGCACACCAGTACCTGGCCACCGGCTGAGCTGGTACCAGCAGCGCTCACAGGCAGC